>NC_140961.1:159546450-159668950 GCF_056783735.1 Eptatretus burgeri
ATATATATATAAATATATATATATATATATATTTTTTTTTTATATAATATATATATTTTATATAATATATATATATATATATATATATATATATATATATATATATATATATATATATGTATATATACACGATCTGTTAAGGATACCTATTATCAAGAAGTAATTAAGTAATTAAGGATACCTATTATCATTATATATATATATATATATATATATATATATATATATATATATATATATATATATATATATATATATATATATATATATATATATATATTAGGGTGTTCCACTTTTGCAAAAGTAGTTGCAGGAATGAAGCACTATGTGCCTATCGATTCCACTAGTAAAGTTAAGTGATCGACCAAAGTTTGAAAATTTTCCCACCTTTTTTGACCGCAAGCCCGCATTTTGAAATTTCAGGAAAAATCCATATTTCTGGAAATAATTGACTTTTGAATATTAAAAAAATATATATTTCTCTTTTTTTAGATGCCGAATGCACTTCAGTAGGCACCATTATGATAGTAAGTACCTGTAAATATTATTCACAAACTTGTCCCAACATTTTGAAAAGGTTTTGCCATTTTGGAAATTCAGTGAAAATCGTATATTTTGTGTATATCTAATGAAATATATTTTTTTATTCTTTGTGTACTTGCAGATAAACCTTGACTGACCAATGGTCAGGGCTTCTCTGGCTATGTGGGAAAAGTTCGCTAGTTACAGGAAATTTTGCAAAAGTGCTAATTCTTTACGTGTCGTAAATGATCTTGCTGAAAGAGGAATTAAGCTAGTGTCTGACTTTATTCATATGTGCAATAATGAGAAACAACGTCAAGCATTGCTGCAGTGCGTGGAAGAGCACAGGAAGCTTTACCTAGACTATACAAAACAAACGATATGTTCTCTATAAGATATCTGTGTGGTTGCTTGTTTGCTGGATTGTTATGTTGTCATATATGAAAACCATGTCGCTTAAAACATATTTGGTTGTTCTCATAATTAATTGATCATGCTCTCATTTGTCATTAATAATGTCTTTATGAAAAGGCTACTACTGATATTTTGTAAATGCCTAACAATGTGCCGTGCAATAATTGTAAAATATGGGATTTACAGGGAATATTCCAAAATGGCAACCCCTTCTCAAAATGTTGGGACAAGTAGTGAATAATATTTACGGGTACTTACTATCATACTGGTGCCTACTGAAGTGTATTCGGCCATCTAAACACAGAGAAATATATTTTTTTAAATGTTCAAAAATCAATATTATTTCCAAAAATATGGATTTTTCCTGAAATTTCAAAATGCCGGCCCACGGTCAAAAAAAGGTGGGAAAATTTTCAAACTTTGGTCGATCACCTAACTGTCGATCAGACCTGGAAATGTCCTGTATACCTACGTCTACCTTGGAAAGGCAAAGTGTCTCATTGGTTTTAAAACCAGATCAAACAGACAGTGTCCCATTCTTACTATGCTGTTCAACCATGAGTGATTTTCATGACCCACCGGTTGCTTGCATAGTCCAAAAAGATGGTCTGCCTGCCTCTCAGATGAGTAAGATTATTTATGAATTTCACTGCCAGTGTGATGCTTGGTATTTGGGCTGCACATCTTTGAGATTGAACAAACGCATTGAACAACACATCCCTTTGGGCATCAGAAGAGGTCAGTCATTTGAACAGAGACAACCAACTCGGGCTTGTAAGAATGTACACAGTTCGTTAACTATCCCCTGTGCCTTTGCAATTGGTTACAATTTACTGAATAATCCTCAGTGTGCAGAGCAATATCATGTTGGCTAGTTTAAAATCCTGAGCATAGGTTGTAGTCCAGCTCACCTTCGTGCAATGCAGGCCACATTCATCAGGTCAACCAATCATATTCTTTGTAGATAGAAGTGATTTGTCTGAACTTTATATCTATTCTGACTATGATGGCTTGACTGTGTGACAACTCTACCAGAGTCAACATTGAGTCATCATGAAAACCACCACTCCCCCTCCCCCAACCCCCCCCCCCAAATAGCCCTCAGCTAATTAGCATGTTTCTGCCGGGACTTTGGTGATTCATTTCCTCTGAATGATTATTCATGATAGTTCATTTCCACCTACTCATTATTCATTATGCTCTTTGATTCCACCACTCAGATGATCCAGTCCTTTCTTTCACTCAACCAATCAATGTTGAGAACATTACATTGCAACTTTATAAACGAGAAATTTAAGTGAATGGAGAAAAAGGGAACAACTTTTTGAGAAACCCCAAAATCTTCCAATATGTCTTCCTATTTCTCACTTCTGCAACTAAACCATGAAAAAATATCTTTCATATTATTTACATATATATGTTGGAACTTGGTTTAAGCATCATTGTTGAGCACAGATGAGATTTAAACCATTAGTTGGGGTAATTTATATTTTAAACAATAATTTATTATGGAATAGAAATGGCTAAAACTTATGAACAAACAAAAGATATATTTCATTCAATCACTTCAGAAGAGAGTAGCTTGATAAAAGATACAGAAAAATATGTAAGAGATGTAAAATTGAAGAAAGGCAATTATAAGAATTATTGGCTGAGAATGATAATGAATAATAATTTTAACTCAACAATTTCCATTTGTGGGAAAGCTTCTTTGTTTTCTCCAAAAATATAATTTAACTAGAGGGGGAGCACTCGGTAGAATGCGAAACCTCCGCCGCCAACAGTGCTGGGTCACTTAAGTGAACCTGAAGTCCTATTCATTGCAGGTCAAAACGGATAAGACTCTACTGAACCACGATTGAATAAACTAAACTAGATTGACACGCATGCAGAAATGCCCAAAAAATAAAATCGAAATTTTTTTTGAAAAAAAAGTTGCAAAATTTCTGGTTTTTTTCTGTAACATATTTTTTGGGGTTGAAAATCACTTAAAACATGTAGAAATTAAAAAAAATTCAAATATTTTTCAAATAAAATCGAAATTTTTTTGAAAAAAAGTTGCAAAATTTTCTGTTATTTTTTTCTCCAACAAATTTATTTATTTTTGGTTGGAAATCACTTAAAACATGTAGAAATTCAAACACAAAAATTCAAATATTTTTTCAAAATGGCCACCATAGCGGCCATATTGGACTTTGGACCAAGTCCAAAATCTAATGGCATGTTCCTTGGACCATACCTAATCCCTCCCACCAAGTTTCGTCGAAATCCGTCCAGGAGTTTTTCCGTAATACTGTTCACAAACAAACAAACAAACAAACAGACAGGGGTGAAAACAGTAACCTCCGTCCATCTTCGATGGCGGAGGTTAACTAGAGGGGGAGCACTCGGGAGAGTGCAAAACCTCCGCCGCCAATACTGCTGGGTCACTCAAGTGAACCTTATATCTTATTCATTAAATATGTCAACAGTGCTGACAGAATTATAGTTCTTTTCTCCAACATATTTTTTTTTGGGGGGGGGGGTTGGAAATCACTTAAAACATATAGAAATGCAAGAAAAAAAATTTCTTTTTTTTTTTGGGGGGGGGGGGTAACAATTTTTTTTGGGGGGATTGGAAATTACTTAAAACGTAAAAATGCAAAAAAAAAATTTTCTCAAAATTTTTTTTTGGGGGGGGGTTTGGAAACACTTAAAATATGTTGAAATGCAAAAAAAAATTTTCTCTAACAAATTTTTTTTGGGGGGGGGGTAACAATTTTTTGGGGGTGGGGGGTTGGAAATCACTTAAAACATGTAGAAATGCAAAAATAAAATTCTCTAACAATTTTTTGGGGGGGTAACAATTTTTTTGGGGGGGGTTGGAAATCACTTAAAACATGTAGAAATGCAAAAAAAATCTTTATTTTTTTTGGGGGGGGTAAAAAAAAAATTTGGGGGGAGGGGATTGGAAATCACTTAAAACATGTAGAAATGCAAAAAAAAATTTTTTTGGGGGGGGGGGGGGGACCAAGTCCAAAATTTAATGGCATGATCCTTGGACCATACCTAACCCCCCCACCAAGTTTCGTCGAAATTCGTCGAGGAGTTTTTTCCATAATACTGTTCACAAACAAACAAACAAACGAAAGGTGTGAAAACAGTAACCTCCATCCATCTTCGAAGATGGCGGAGGTTAATTACTTTCCTTCATTAGGAGTAATCTTAACAAAAAGTTTCTTCTCTCCTTTTAGCAATATAACCCAAACTGGAGAAGGTGATGAAACAAATTCAAATGAGAGGATCAAAAACTCCAATGATGAATGAAGTATTGGAAAGAGAAGCACCAACCAAGAGGAATATGTTTATATATTAATCATAAAAAAGATGTAGAACATAGGGCTAGTAATCCTGAAGGAAAATCATATGAAGGTAATATTATTGAAATTGAGATCATGGAATTGAATCAATTAATATACCAGGAGAAATGGTTTTCATTCAATTGTTGTCAAAACTCATTATAAAATAACCTTTTCTGTTAAAAAAAAAAAAGCTGATTCTGCAACACAAATAAATATATAGATGTAAATGGTGTTTCAATAAATTCTGAATCAAGATTTTTTTTTCCTGAATATATGAGTCATGAAACAGCTGAAGACTTTGAAGATGATGTTAGTGGTGAACGTATCTCTTTTGGAACAGAAGACAAAAATGATGCTGAGAGTTTGTGTTCCAATGATAGTTATGAAAATAGTTTTATTGATGTTGATTATGAAAGCACTGATTATAGTGAAGATGAATTTTATTTTAAGTTAAAACATAATACATAAATACACTGAATCCAATCAATATACCACATATTGAACCTCTTGAATTTCCTGACACTCAATTTGACAAATTCGAGAATAGTCCTGCATGTGATAGAGTGGGATTAAACAGTCAAAAGCCGAGAAACAATGTATATTTTGTAATAATTTTCGAATTAATGATGATAAAAAAATATAAAAAGGAAAATAACTGTTTCAAAATTTCACCAAAAATGAAATACTTTATAAGATTAATAAGAGAAATGAAAGTCAAGTATGAGGGTGATAATGCACCTTTTCTTACAACAGAAGAGATAGATCAAATTTGGGAAAGGTTTAATGGATTAATGTTATTTATTATTCACAATTGTCATTTTCAAGGAAATAGCAACACAAGATATTGTATAACTTAACCCAAATATTTTGATAAATCAAAAAAGAATCTCATCTTTGATGATTGTGTTTATGAGAGAAAACAAATGCTTATGGATATCTACTACACAAGAGGGAGAAATTGTTCTTGTAATTGCATTCATCTTAGTCAATAATACTTTCAACTCTCTCATCGCTTGAAAATAAATAATTCTAATACCTTTTATTTTACTTAAGTTAAATTCAATATATATATAAATAATTTTTGGAGAGACAATTGATCTGTATTATGAAGTAAAAATTGATTTTAAGTAGTATATGAAACACATGACTGGAAAATATAAATATATGCTTTTGAAACAAGATGAGAAACTTAAGGATGTTTTCCAATAAATAAATGGATGCAAAAGAATGAGCAAGAAGGTTTAAGGAGCATCAAAAGTTGTGAAACAACAGGAAAACATAAAGAAGAAATAAAGACAGAAACTCATGGGTGAAGAAGCATTTGAAAGAAAAGACGAGAAATTTTTTACACCACTTTTAAAAACTTCTCAACAAATGATTAATGTTTCAAATTAATGTTTATTGTTTTAAATGTTTCCCCCACATTAATGTTTCTTCGAACCAAAGATGGTCTCCAAGGTTCAAGTTATTTCAATGAACTGTTGAATATGGAAAATTATGATGACAGAGAATATATTGATTTCTCAACTCTCTTAATGATTGAGATTGTGTTGCTGGTAAACTCATCCGGCACAATGTGTCAGGTCAGGTCTGGTATGGGAGCAAGCGCCAGAGCAACGCGTCGCTGTGTCCACTTTCCACCAGTACTCCAGGGGCCTCAGTCTGGCCATCCCCCAGGCAGATGCCTGGCCCATCCCCATCTCCTTCAGATTAGGGATAGGACATTCCGGCAAGTACCCGAAGGGACCGCCATCTGGTGGACGACACCTCAGCACGACTCTAACTATGTGTCAAGGCCAACAATCTAAAGCGACCAGTCTCAAACGCTACCATCGGAACCCAGACATGCCACAGTAGATGATAATTGTTGCTTCTGGGACGCCCATTCAAATGAAAGGAAAAAGGGAAAAACTATCTGACCCAAGCCCCAAAAGCTCAAAATGGGGACTCACTTACTCCACAACTATCCCTTTTTAAGATACAAATCGTGATATACTCCAAGATTCTTTATATTAAACTTCTCCCAAACCTTTTTAGCTTGTGTATAATCTCTTTCGGATCTATGAGTTTTATTCAACTTGCTTGAGAAATTTTCCCTTGAAGGAAGTTAAGTTTCTTTAAACTTCTCAAATGAATCCATATAGTCATACGGATATATTACCTTTTGTGATAAGAGATCAATCTCTTCTTGATTTGAAAAATGTGATTTAAGATTCAGTAAGTTTTTAGTATTTGATGCTCAGTTAGATAATGGACTTGCCATAAACTTTTAGGTGTCAAGAAATCTGATATGGGTTATAGGGGATGTATGAATTGTTGTATGAATAACCTTGACCTCTCCCTCAATTTTCTCCACACAAATATGGCAGATACTGATCTTCCTAAATTCCTTTTAATCTCCCTTTGTTAATGACATTGGTTTTTAGGTTTAAACCATTATTTCTCTTCGTTTGATACTCTTTTTCCAATTGTCTTACAAACTCCTCTGAGGCATCTTCTCCTCTATAAAGTTCTAACTTCTTGTATTTAATACCAACAGATGATTTGATATAATAACATAAATCACAAGGAGTATGTTTTTGATTTTATTTATGTATGATTTATTTGGATTTGGAGAAACAGTGTCTATCATTTCAAGGATACTTTCAAATTCAGGATATATCACAAATTGATGTATGTTAGATTTGTTGTAATCTTTGAATGATATTTTCTTTCCTACTTTTGGTATATTAATTATGGTTGATTTATAATTAATACAGTATTTTCAATGTTGATTTAATCATTTTTTCGGATGAAAGAAGTTGAGACATCTCTAACAGGGATACGTTTCATTTGTTCTCTTGAATACTTGTGAGGTGATTCGTCTTGTAAATTTTTGATACAAGAATAATGTGAATTTTTCCCCGAACCATAACATAGAAGGTCAATGTGTGTTTCCTCATTTTTATAGTTATTTGAAATTTTAACTATCTGAACTTTGTTTGTATCCATTAATTTTCAATTTTCGTTAACCTTCGTATTGATTTATTTGAAAACTTCACGAAGGTGAATTCTGATGGAAATAATTTCTCCATTAAGAGAAATCATGTGATTAATTATCTTGGTCGGTTATCCTAAAATTTACTCTCTACATGGTTTTTCCTGACAAAGGAAGATATAACCAGATTTTTGGATTCCATATTGAATTTATAACCAGTTGGGGTTGAGTATGCACTGAATAAAAATATTGTATTTGTTCTTATTCCATCATTCCAAGCACCATCAATCAACTCACAGTGATTTAATACCGAATTTATGCCTGAGGATATTTGAATGACAGTATCACTGTAAAACGTCCCATTAGTTTCAATCTTTTTTTGAGGAGAAACCTAATATCTCTCCAAATGAATTTGAGATATTTGAGAAATCTCATATGCACCAGATGAAACTGTTATCGTTTTGTATCCACTTCCTTGATTCTAACTAAACTTATCATTTTTCTCTGTGATATTAAAAAAGGTATTATAAGTTTGCATAGACAATAAAGACGCCTCATATTCTTTTGTTGCATCTTGTTGTAGTGGGTATGGAAAGGAAGATGTGTGGTCGCTTGTTGTGAAATGAAAACGAAGGATTGTGCTTCTCATCTTATTTAATATTGAATAAAATATCTTTGTATTGACATTTATTAATTATTTTTCATTTTCATCAATTGCTCCAAAATGACTGATGCTTCATTAAAACAATTGATATTTCCAGCCTTCTTACTACCGAACAGCAATAACAGTCTATTAACTAATTGAGATAGGTCATTTGGAAGAAAACTAACACCAGAACCAAGCCTACTTAAGGCCTGAATAATATGTTTCTCCTTCTCATTCTTCCTACTTTACCAGATATATTACCCCATAATAATGAGAGTCCAGCAAATCAATATATGCTCTATCATCCTTATTTTTAATATCCCATGTTTATCAAAATACTTTGATTCATCCCTCACAATTGAACCTTGTCTTCCATCTTTTGTAAGAAGAAACATTAATCTCAGAGTTAAGTTAACAGGAGGTTGAACAGAACTCAACAACTTGAATTCATCATTAAATAACAATCCCTTTTCTTGAACACGATGGAATATTGCTGGTTGTTCTGTTGGAATGAGACTGCTTTGGTTTTTGAATTCGCTGAATATTCATTGTTTTGAAGAGCCTTCACAATATAATCAGGGGTTGATTTATCTCTTCCAGTTGTCGAAATAATCCTTCATCATCATATTCTCATTCTCCTATATTGTCTATTTCTTCCTCATTCATTTGACTGAAATCTTTGAACATTTCAAGTTTTTTAGGAGTATATTATAGTGTGGGAACTGTGGAAGCATCGATAATTTTTTCTTGGGAAGGTTTTAAAAGTGGTTTATATTTTTTTTTTCTTTCAAATGCTTCTTCACCCGTTAGTTTCTGTCTGTGTTTCTTCTTTAGGTCTTCCTGTTGTTTTACAACTTTTGAAACCAACTCTTGAAGTTCCTTAAATCTTCCTCCTCTTTCTTTCGCATCCATTTATTTATTGGAAAATATCATTTACTGAATTGTAATGGTCAACAGGGAAATTTTCCATTTCTTCATAATTAAAGTAGATGTGTTCAAATAAATCCTTTTCTTTAAATACTTCATAAAATTCTTTATTAACATTAATCTTCTTCTTTGTCTTTCGGCAAGCTCCTGTTAGGGGTCGCCACAGTGGATCAACCATCTCCATTTAGCTCTATCCTTCACATCTTCCAGTGACACTCCAACCACCCGCATGTCCGCCCTCACCGTATCCTTGAACCTCTTCTTTGGCCTTCCTCTTCTCCTGCCTGGCGGCTCCATCTTCAACATCATTCTCCCGATATACTCCGCTTCCCTCCTGTGCAGATGTCCAAACCATCTCAATCTCGACTCTCTCACTTTGTCTCCAAACCGTCCTACCTGCGCTGTCCCTCTAATATACTCATTTCTTATCCTATCCATCCTCTTCACTCCCAACGAGAATCGCAGCATCTTTAACTCTGCCACCTCCAGCTCCGCTTCCTGTCTTTTTGTTAGTGCCACCGCCTCCAAACCATACAACATAGCTGGTCTCACTATACCGTCTTTATTAACATTAATATGAGTTGTAATTTCTTCTTTACGAATACTTGTGTCTCTACTTTTCATACGTTTGCGTTGAGTTTATTCATCAACATCAAAACTGAATGATAAAATCTTAACTCCATTGCCAATCAGATGTTTAATAATTTGTCTCATTCCTTCTGGATTAGTTTCAAATAACCTAAGATCACCAGATTTCAGTTTCTTCAAATCACTCTTACAAGGTGAATATTTTGTTGCACCAAGAGTGACCTCCTTAAATATTTGTCCTTCATTCCTCAATTGCATATGTTCTTCCACTGCAATGTAGTAATAAACTTCACCCTTTACTTCTACTGGTCACATTGCTCTGGTTGTTATAACAATATGAATCAATGGTGTTTTTTTTTTTACAAAAAACTTAAAATATTTTCATTTTTACTCTTCAAGAACCTTGATTTATGAGTTTTTCCTGAAGCAGATTTACCCACAAGATTAATAATAATAGTTGCTATTTATATACGTAATTGTTTATAAAATAATAAAAATATCCCTTAATATCACATCTTGTTTCACAACAATATATTTATATTTTTCAGTCGTGTGCTTCATATAATCCCCAAATTATTTTTTACTACACAACGTAGAGCAATTGTCTCTCCAAAAATTGTTTATATCTATTCAATTTAACTTGAATGAAATAAAAGTATTAGCATTGTTACTTATTGAGTGACGAGGGAGTTGAAAGTATGATTGACTGAGATAAATACAATTACAAGAAGAATGTCTCCCTCTTGTGTAGTAGCTATCCATTACCGATTGGTTTCTCTCATTAACACAATCAACAAAGATAGCATGGTTCTTTTTTGATTTATCCAAATCATGGGGTGAAGGTATATCATCCATTTTATCAATAAGAATACAAGTTATTTGTTTTTATTTATTTTTACATTTCTGTGAATCACAAAATAGTTGTATTATATCTTCAATGTTGTAATCATTTAGTTTGTTTCAAAGTTTTAATAAACTGATTATATCTTCTTTTTGAAGACCCGCATTACAACCTTGTGAGAGAAGTTGAAAACTTGACTTTGTAAAAATTATTAAATTGTCATAATCTAGAAAGTTTGGAGAAAGGAGCATCTTCAAAACCAGGCAGGTTTTTCCACATCCACTTTAACCAACTATGAGACATCTTAACGAATTTTAAAATTTTTTATGGTTGTTAATTTTTATCAAATTTTCCCAAATGGGTAAAAATCATTCATTTATATATTTGGAAAACAGGTTTTTACATTTTTACTTGGCTTTTTTAGAAACTATGTTTTATGCTAAGTTCAGGTTTAATTTCAAAATATTCCATTCTTTTATTTAATCAATATAAATTGTTGATATTTCCCTGAAAATGACTCATTAATAATTAATATAAGTCATCAATCCATGAAATATTACCGTCATTTGTTCGGTCTCTTCTCTTTTATGAAAATGTGTATTATCAGCCTCATAGTTAACATTCATTTCTCTTGTTAATCTTTTAAAGTAATTCATTTTTGATGTAGTTTTGAAACAGTTATGTTCTTTTTTATATATTTTAGTTTCATTAATTGGACATAATCACAGAATATACAGCTTATGGGCTTCTGACTGTGTTTAATCACACTCTATCACATGCAGGACAATTCTCAAATTTGTCATATGGAGAATCAGGGAATTCAGGAGGCTCAAGATCAAGTATACTATTCATATTTATAAAGTAAACCTTCAATTCAAACAAAATTCTTCTTCGGTGTCATCTTCAGTACTTTCATTGGTGCTTTTACAATCATCGATAAAACTACTTTCATAACGATCTTTTGAACACAAACTCTCGGTCTCATAACTGTCTTCTGTTCCAACAGAGATACTGTCATCACTCTCATAATCTTCAAAATCTTCAGTTGAATAATGACTCATATTTATTTAGTGGAAAAAACATTACCATCTTTATCTTTGTACTTTTTTCATAAACAGATTCAACTACGACATTTTTCATATTAAAGGTAATTTTATAATGGTCCTTAATGACAACTGAATAAAATGTCATTTCACCTGATATATTAATATCCTTTATTTCATCAAGATTTACATCTTTAGGGTTGTTGAAAAAAATACCAATTTCTTCTTGCATCTTGCAGATGGTCATATCTTTTCTTTCTCAAGCTTCATCCACAAGGTTTTTCCTTTTTTAATACTTTTTCTTGTTTCATTGCTTTTTCTACTTTGGAATATATTGCCAGGAGAGGAGAAACTTTTGTTGGAGCTACTTTAATTGATGTTCTGAGAGATATAAGAAAAGCCCTTCCACTGAAGGAAGTTGAAAAACTCATATTATTCGCCATAATTGTTTTCATCCAATCGTTTTTATATTTATCTTTATTAAATTTTACATCCTCGACATATTTATCAGTATCTTTTACAAATGTAGAGATTGATTGAAACTTGGCTTTTGTGTCTTGATACATTGTATTTATTAAGTCAAAAAAAGTTGGTGGATAAAATGGTTTTAAGCACAGATTCACCGATAAATTTAATGGAATTTTCATGAAGAAAAATTGAGTTTAAGCAAAGTTTTGCTGTATAAATATGATGAATACAACATAATGCGATGTTTGTAATCATGTATATAAATGTTATAAAAAACACCTTCAAACCAACAAACACACATTCACTCTTTTCAGAAAAAATATCTCTATTTGAACAAAAAAAAAACATGGTGAGATGTAATATTGATATTCTTAATTTTTTTTGTAGTCGACACCATCAATCACAAAAACACAAGAAGAATGAAGAAAGGGCAGAGGCTACTAAATTCTCCATTGAAAACACTGATGGGGCATTTTAAGGACATATAAAAATAAGATTGTTTCACTTTTAAGACCCTGGACCCTCTTCAATCATTGAAGCTGTTGATATGGTTAAACAAAGTATTGAAACTGTAAGGGAAAACACATTAAGTGAAATGAAAACTTTTAAGTTTAATAATGAGTAAAATTGAATATGGTAAGATAAGGTGATGAAACTACTCCTAATATGAGAAGAAACCCTCACTTTATCACATCATTTCATGATTTTGTAAGATGTGATGTTTACGATGAACTCCAGAGAAAATAAAAAGATGTTGATAACACTGTAGTAGGTAGTGGATTTGCTCTTACAAAAATAATATTTTTAGATATACACATCATAAAATCAGATCCTCTTAAAGCTTCTTCTTATATTGATTTACCAAAAGAGATAAAACTTAAGAAAGCAGTTGTTAATATTCAAAACAAAAATAATAAATGTTTTCTATGGTCTGTTCTTGCCCACTTACATCCTCCACAACGGAAACCTGAAAGGGTTGAACATTATAAGAAATATGAGAATATGCTAAATGTTAAATATTTAAGGTTTCCAATGTTATTGAGAGATATTCATGAATTTGAGAAAAACAATAATCTATCTGTTAATGTCTTGGGATTAACAGAAACAAAGTTCAGATATTAAAAATTTCAAATAACTATAAATATGATGAAACACACATTGACCTTCTTTTTATCGTTCGAGAAAAATTCACATTATGCTTATATCAAAAATTTATCAAGACGAATTACCTCACAAGTATTCAAGAGAACAAATAAAACATATCCCTGCAAGAGATGGCTCAACTTCTTTCATATGAAAGAATGATAAAATCAACATTCAAAATACTTTAGTAATCATAAATCAACCAAAATTAATATACCAAATGTAGGAAAGAAAATATCATTCAAAGATTACAACAAGTCCAAAAAACATCCATTTGTGATATATGCTCATTTTGAAAGTATCCTTCAAAAGATAGATACTGTTTCTCCAAATCCAAATAAATCATACACAAATAAATATTAAAAACATACTCCTTGTGGTTTCTGTTATAATATCAAATTATCTGTTGGTGACAAATACAAATTAGAACTTTATAGAGGAGAAGATGACTCAGTGGAGTTTGTAAGACGATTGGAAAAAGACTGTATAAGACGAACAGAAATAATGGTTAAAACCTATGAACCAATGTCATTAACAAAGGGAGAGAAAAAGGAATTTAGGAAGAACAGTATCTGTCATATTTGTGTGTCATACTATGACAGACATCTATTTATAAATGAACTTTCAAAGACATCTGGAGATATTTTCGCCATTCCTAATAGAACAAAAATATATCTCCTTCACAAAAACAATTCATACATCCCCAATAACCCATATCAGATTTCTTGACACATACAAGTTTATGGCAAGTCCATTATCTAACCGAGAATCAAATATTAAAAACTTACCGAATCTTAAATCACATTTCTCAAATCAAGAAGAGATTAATCTCTTATCACAATAGGGAATATATCCGTATGACTATATGGATTCATTTGAGAAGTTTAAAGGAACACAACTTCCTTCAAGGGAAAGTTTCTAGAGCAAGCTGAATAAAACTCGTATTTCCGATAGATATTAAACACAAGCTAAACAGGTTTGCGAGAAGTTCAATTCAAAGAATCTTGGAGAATATCATGTTTTGTATCTCAAAACTGATGTATTATTTTTGACTGATGTGTTTGAGACTTTTAGAACAGTCTGTCATAATAAAAATTCTCATGGATCGGACCCCGCTCACGATTACACAGCACCGGGTTTGGCTTGGAGTGCCATGTTAAAAATGATAAAACAGGATTTGGAATTAATCAGTGATATAGATATGCTTTTAATGATGGAGAAGGCTATGAAGGGTATGAAGGATACAGAGAGAGGAGGAATATCGCAAGTATGTTCCAAGAGATATGCTAAAGCAACTAACAAATATCTTCCTGATGATAATAACAATGAGGATAACTCTTACCTGATGTATTATGATGCTAACAATTTGTATGGGTGGGCTATGTCTCAATCTTTACCTTCTGGAAAACTTAAATGTGTTAAAGAAAAACATTATGAAAAGGTTTTACAAGACATTGTTGTCTCCTCTCAAAAAGAATTGGATGAAGCTGAAGTTGGATATTATTTTGAGGTTGATTTAAAATATCCAAATTAACTTCGAAACAAACATAAAGACCTACCCTATGCCCCTGATAAAGAAAGTCCAAGAAAAGAGTGGCTAAGTGATTACCAACAGTCATTTTAATATAAAAGGTAAATCTGCAAAAAAACTACTCACTGCAATAAATGATAAAGAAAGTTATATTTTGCATCAAAGGAACTTGAGGCAATATTTATCTGCTGGGTTGAGAGTTTGGAAAATTCATAGGATTTTCAAATTTAAACAAAGTCATTGGTTAAAGAAGTATATTGATTTTAATACAAAAAGGAGAACAGAAGCAAAAACAGATTTTGAGAAGGACTTTTATAAAACAATGAATAATGCTGTATTTGGAAAGACTCTGGAAAATGTTGGGAATAGGCAAAACAAAAGACTTGCTCCATCTTGGAAACAGGATTCAAAGTAAATTAATAGACCAAGTTTTAAGTGAGCGGAGGTGTTTTCAGAAAACTTCTGTGCTTTACATTTGAAAAAAGAGAATTTTGAAATTGATAAACCTATTTATATGGGAACATCAATTATTGACTTGTCATAGTCGTTAATGTATAAATATTACGATACTAATTTAAAACCAAAGTACAAGGATAATGTATCATGGTTTTTATGGATACAGAGAGTTTTATCTTAACTAGGCGTAGTAGCGTGTGCCTGTAATCCGGCTACTCGTAGGCTTGGGTTGGAGGATCGCTTGAGGACGGGAGCTCTGGACCGGGACGTGCTATGAGAGGGTGTAGGGCAGCCCCGAATCATGGCGTAAACCCAATCCTTATCCCTGTCTCGTAAGAGGCGACCAGGGTTGCGTCAGGAAGTACATCCGGCATAAAACCTATGCCAAATCAGTATGCAGATCATAACGGATGATCCGCTGTGGCGACCCATAATGGGAGCAGCCGAAAGACGAACAACAACACAACAGAGAGTTTTATCTGAAAAATTAAGGCTAGTAATGTATATGAGAATATAATTGAAATATTGATATATATGATACAAGTATTTATAAGTCAGGTGATGTGTTGTTTTCATCAAATAATAAAAAGGTTATTGGTAATTTTAAAGATGAATTGGGTGGGAAGGTAATGAGTGAATTTATAGGATTGAGATCAAAGTCTTACGCTTTTAAGTATATTGATAATAATGATATTGAAGGATAATAATAATATAAGAAGCTCAAGGGAAAAAAGAAAAATATAATCAAGGAAACAATAATCTTTAAACATTATTACAACTGTTTAACCTTAAAGAAGGAAGAGTATAGATAAATTAATACAATAAGAAGTTATAAACATCAATTATATACAGAAAAGGTAAATAAGAAAACATTAGGAGCTTTTGAAGATAAAATATATATTTTAGACATTGGAATCAATAGTCTCCCTTATGGTTTAAAGAATAAGTGTCAAGATATAGGGTTGGGGATTTTATCAGGCTACCACTGTCTTTTTTGCTGATTTATAAATGATAGAACCAAGTAATAACCAAACCAAAGAGGGGAGATGTAATCAGCCTTGGTATTTAAATGGAAAAAAATCATGAATGTGAGAAATATCAAATAAGTCTTGTTGAGGAAATAACCGGGGTAATAGCAGATAAAACAAATAAGTGGATACATTTAATTACAAATAAGTTGGAGGATGTAAAGAAAAAAAATTAATATCCTTGAATGGACTGAAAACTTTGATGATTATCAATTGAACCATGACCAAACAATTTACTACAATCTCAAAATGATATGTGGCTCAGGAGGTGGCCAGACAAGAGAATTATGAGAAGTTTATCATTTTTTCTCTGCTCAACAAAGGTACTTAAACCAGAAACCAAATTCCAAGTTATTCTTTGTGAATATTCTCGATGGAAATGAATGTTATAAGAAAATTAAGTTATTCCCTAAAGTATAACATGGGCAAATATTCGTTGGTTCACTCTGAGTATAATGAAAATATGATAGGACTGTGATTATGTTGGGGGGAAGAAGTACTTTAATCAGTAAATCTCAATTTTTCAATTGCTTGTATGGGAAGGAAGGGGATAGGTGGGGAGGAAGTGAGTCTCCCATTTTGAGCTTTAGGGGCTTGGGTCAGATAGTTTTTCCCTTTTTCCCATTAAATTGAATGGGTGTCCCAGAAGCAACAATTATCATCAACTCAACTCAAATACACCAATATTAACTGAGATGTTAAATGTGGCAAAAAACATCCAAAGAAACTACTGCAACCGTGTATTCTGATCAGTCCTGTCCCCCATACCCGTCACAGATGGGTATCTGCTCGTAAAATGAATGGACTTTTTTTACCGTGTTAATGTCATTCAAATTTCCTCAGCTATAAATTCAATTTCAATTCATTGTGAATTGATTGATGGTGCTTATAATGACGGAATAATAACAAATACAATATTTTCAATCAGTGCATACTCAACCCCAATTGTTTATAAATTCAACATGGAATCAAAAATATCTGGTTTATCTACCCGTGTCAGGGAATACCAAATACAGAGTAAATTGTAGGATAACCGATCAAGATAATTGTATGATTTCCTTCAATGGAGAAATTATATCCATTAGAATTCACCTACGTAAAGTTTTTCAATAAATAAATACGATGGTTATTGTGAGGAAACACAAATTGGGAAAATATAAAATAATTACAAAAGATGGGGATGGGATGTTCCTTTCACCAGATTATAAATGTGAGGGAATTTATCTTGGTAGAGGATATTATAAACCTAAGAGACAATGAGGTGTTGGACATTGATTTAGATGAGATGGGATAATTGATATGCTCATGCATGTAGGTTCAAGCTTTCCTCAAGGAAAGCAAACCCAACAAAGGCTAATCTCAGTTCCTTCCATAAAACTCGGAGCAAGTGTGTATTTGCCCTCAGGACAGCCAGAAAACAACATCTTTCTAAGCTCAAGTCTGAACTCTCAAACCTCTCTCCCTCCTCCAAAGCTTGGTGGCATCTAATCAAATCTGTTTCTGGTGTGTTTTGCTCCTCCATCCCCTCCCTTACAACAAATGGCCGCACTGCTGATACCGCATGTGAAAAGGTTGAATGCTTAAACTCAGTGTTTGCAACAAAATCTTGTGTCCAAAACCCATCACTTTCTGTACCCACCAACCCAGTCGCACCCAACTGTCCATGGAATTTGTGTCTTTTCTCCTGACAAGGTGGAGAGCTTGCTGACAAACCTCGACTCAGATTATGCAACCGGTCCAGACGGCATCAGCCCACTTGTCCTAAAAACCTGCTCCTCTGCTCTTGTTCACCCTCTCTCTGTTCTATTCACCCTCTCCTTTGCTCAAGGTCATCTGCCATCTGCTTGGTAATCAGCAAACAATAATGTTCTGCATAAAAAAGGTGCAAAAACAGATCCCTGCTTCTGCAGACCAATCAGCCTTGTAACAATCATCAGCAAGGTTATGGAATCCATCATCGCTTCAGACATTAAATCCTTCCACTTCTCCAATGGCTTGATTTCCGATCATCAATTTGGTTTCAGACCAGGTCACTCTACCATGGATTTGCTGCTTCTGCTTTCCTAACAATGGATGGAGGTCCACAATGCTGGACATGAAATCAGAGCCATATCCCGAGTCATATCCCGTGCATTTGAGTTGGTCTGGCACCCTGCCCTGCTCACAAAACTTTCTTCCTATGGTACCCAAGGCCATCTTCACTCGTGGGTCGCATACTTCCTCTCCTGTCACAGTCCACGTGTGGCCCTAAATGGAGTTTTTTCGTCCCCTCTTGTTGCCCAGGTTGGAGTTCCTCATAACAGCATTCTGGGCTCTGTTCTTTTTCTGGTTTATATCAATAGGCTCTCCGACTCTCTGGAAAATCCTCTTCATCTCTGTGCTGATGACTCCACCGTCTGCGGCACCATCTGTCATCCCTCAGCCGGCAAGCAGCAGCTTCTCTGCTCTATGCAGATCCGGGTAAAATCACAAACTGGTCCAACACGTGGAACATAACATGTCTTTCAATCCTGACAAATCTCACACTCTCACTATGTCTCTCTGAAAGGACCGTTTGGAACGCCCCTCCCCCACCACCCCTGTCTACTTTCTCAACAATCCTCCACAAGATGTCCTTTCCTCCAATAATTTTGGGTCTCACTATCTGCCATGATCTTTCCTGGGAAAGCTGCATTTCCAACCTGGCCTCCAAAGCCAGTTGCCGAACTATCTGATCACAACATTTTTAACCAACCCTAACTACAGACGCACAGAGAGCTGTGTGTTGTGTGTTAGCTCTCACACGAGCCTCGATAAGGTTTTCTATATGTATGTATGTCTATATATATATATATATATATATATATATATATATATATATATATATATATATATATATATATATATATATATATATATATATATATGTATATATTGTTGCGGATTCGCGCCCGCCGGCGTGCGGACGGCCACGTAACTCGAATCGCGGCACGTCGCCCACCGGACGGACAATCCAGTCGTGACCCTCTCGGACTAATGCCGGGAACTAGTCACGGGTGGACCTTTCGGTCTCACCACGATCGTGCCAATCGGCCCCCGCGTGGGATAGGGTTGCTCGCCAAATTCGACCTACCTAAGTACCCACACGGAGGGTAGACCGGGCGATCGCACCTCGCCGCAGGTCGACTTCGGACACGGGCCACTTTAAGCGACCCGTTCCGTACTATCGGGATAATCGACGGTGTTATTCGTCGGCCTCGACGGTTCGATTAATTATCGGGCGTTTTAGCCCACGACCAACCCTTTACGTGAAGCAAGATGGAGATTCAATGAAAGAAAAGACGAAGCGAAGCGGGAAAACAGTTCAACATAACTCACATTTATTTCGCGATGAACGGGAAGCACACATATACAATTACACCAAAAGCACATGTAAAAGGAGAAGAAACACAATATTACACAAAAAGCAAATATAAAAGAAGAAGACAATGCAGAGCTATCCGACTACCGAGCACACGGCAACACTTATACAATTTTACTTCACAGACGGCGCCGACAACACATATACCCAAAGCAAAAGAAAAAGAACCACCCTCCAGGATGAGGGGGGTAGGCGGGCCTGGGGCCGAGACCGTGTCGGGCCTACCCGTCTGATGATGAGACGCAGAGCAGCGGTGGCGCCCCAACTCCGCGGGCCTCGCGAACAGTGTCTGGTAGGGGGTGGGAAAGGGGCCCCCTTGTCGCACTATCTCAGCGTGGGGGGGGGAAACAGGAGGGGGTTGTTGATGCTCGGGGGGGAGGAGGATATCACCCTGTCTCGGGTCCCGCGACGAGCGTCTCCACCTCGACCTCGGTCGCGCCGCAGGACTCTCCCTCCGCAAGCTTCCCGACTCCGACGCGAGCACCCCCTCGATCGCTTTCGCCGCCGCCACCTCTCCACAGCTCCGTCCTCTTCTTCCCAGCTCCACCGACAACTCTTAACTGCGAACTCGAACTCTTGACTTCTCCCCTCCGAGCTGCACTGTTTGGCGAGCGCGGCCGTTTATATCCCACGTGTCCTCGCTCCCCCACCTTTGACCCTTTACCTCCGACCCTTCACCTCTAACTGGCTCCCCATTGGACCGAGGAAAAGTGGGCGTGAATGCTTTTTGATCCATGAATTTGCATATAGCGACCTCACTCCAACGCCCTGGAGGCGGGGCCAAATCGCCCCACGCTCTCCGATAGGACGGAACAGAAGTGGGCGTGAGTCGTTTTTGATCCGTTTTTCTCGGAAAGTCTGTGATGTTTCTGAACACGCTGCTCGGTGCGCGCCCTGCACGGGTCCAGTATCGGTGCCCACAAGTGGCGCAAGAATGGTGGTGATGCGATGGTGGCGAGTTGTGACGGTAAAGGTCGTGGCTGTTGTTGTGAAGCGGCGTTGTGGTTGGTGGTTGTTGTTTGATGGCTGTTGAGACGTGGTTGGTGGTGGTAGTAATGGCGGCTGGTCCAAAATAAAGATAGTAAAAGAAAAACGGCTATCTAAAAGGGTCGCAGCCCGCATGAATGACATTTATTCCCTCTAAACAACGGGTTTGGGCCTAACTACACACATACTTACAGAGATATCTCACCTAAGGGACCTGAATGGTGGTTTGCGAATTTCGTCAACCACAACACTACCCCCTCCCCTTTTTACAGACTCGTCCCGAGTCGTCAAATTCTCGTGTGCCATCATGTGTAGTTTTCCCCTAGTACATTTTATCTACGGATCCCTGAGTGCGACATTCATGGTATTCGTGTCCCCAAAATAAATAACCTGAGGGCTGAGTAACTACCTAAACAAACTCACTCACTCGGACGACTTAAATAAAATTGCTGGCGCGAAGACAAACATGCCGGGGGCGCACTCATATGTACAGTACATCTTAACCTTAACTTACAAATTTTACACTAAACCATGGCCCAGGATCAATGAACTCTGCAAAAAGAAAGCAGTTAGCAGGGAGCCAGGCTGCTCACATGCAGTCTCTGGCTCAAACAATGCAGGTGACAGGGAACGTGGCCGGCTGCTCACACGCAGTCCAAGGCCTTCCCTTTTGAACTGAACGCAGTGAACCACAACAGTGCATGGGCGGCACAAACGTAGTCTCCTTGACAGCTCAAGTGGCACACGCAATGAACACAACGAATGGATGGATGAATGGATGTACGCAAACACGGTGCACGGGCCGCCACTGCAGGCCCGTGTTGTAGCTGCCAACAGGGCAGTTCTCGCAGCTTGCAAACTGTTGCCTTGATCCTGGCGCACATGGCAATGAACAGGGGGGGGCAAAGCAAAAATTGAACGGGGCTGGTGAACAGGGGCAGTGGGCATGGCATGGCAAAGGTAGCAGGCAAACACAGCCTGCAGAACCAGGCCGTTGCAGGCAAACACAGCCGGCAGATGAACTGGCCGGCACAGGCCTTGAAGTACCACAGCTGCAGATGATCCGGCCGGCACAGGCCTTGCAGCAACACAACAGCTGCCGATGAAGTGGGCCGGCACAGGCCTTGAAGAAAAACAGCCAGCCGGCAGATGAAGCTGGCCAGCCTTTGCCGTTCAGTGGAGGTTGGTGGAGGGAGTGCGGTGGTGCTGGCCACTCGGAAGGTGGGCTCGGACCTACCCTACGGTCTCCCTCCCAACCTATCGCCTTTGCCTGTCACTGTCCATACCCACCCCCTTAATTTGTGAAAAACCAATTTAGCCCCAATTAATTATTATTATTATTATTATTATTATTTTTTTTTTTTTTACTCCCCCACTATAAATCGTCCCATAACCCCCTTTACTGTCCTTGTTCGGCTAACCTATCCTGTCACCTAGCCTACTCCCAACCCCTACATTCCCTTCCCGGAGGGGAACAAGGGAGAGCTGGCGTCCTGTGCCGAGGCCCAACGAAGCCTCAGGATGGCCTCCCCAGAGTTCAGCGATCTATAACCAAAGTGGGTCCAGCGGCCCACAACGAGAGCGAGGGGATGGATGGTGGGGAAGGGTACACTTCCTAATCTACCCTATCCATTTAACTGTTAAACTACCCCGGGGCTTTCAACAAGCGCCTCTCACTGAAACTATTGGTTCTAACAACCCAGATTCCCGTCGCCTGTGTTGGTGTCCTCACAATTTCGGGCCTCGCCCCACAATTTTCTCTCCGTGCCCTCACACGGTCTCATGGCTGGGACACGTGGCTCCCTTTGGCAGGCACGACCCTCTGCCGATTCTCCCGCTATGGCACCCCCGGGCACTACACTGCCTCCGAGCCTACCAGCTCCCTAAACACCGGGGAGTGCCCCCCATGGCACCTCCCCTGAAACGCACACGTGGCAGGCTGGCTTCCCAGGCCCCTTTCCGAGGGTCACCCGTGCCCACAACACTGCCCACGCGGCTAATGGCGCCCCGGGCCCCCGCACCAAGCAGGCGCACCCGTGCCCACTACGCTATCCCGGCCCCCCATGGGCCCTTGGCCTACCACGGCCGACTAGCCTGGTGCCCGGGGTACCCACTCAGCGATACTCACCTTTCGCAGCCACGCTCCCAGCCCGTCAACAGGGCTCCTGCACCCCTCCAAACGGGTTTCGAGCCTACACACCCACCAACAACAAAACAACCTCCATTTTTCAATTTGACTAACCCAGCTAACTTACTTTACTCTGACCCCGGGGTCCCTTGGGCGGGAGTCACTCCTCCCCCCAATCACTCATCGCACCATGCATTCCCCATTCACTCCACACACACAGACCCGCTGGCCTCACTCACTCACTAAGCACTCACCTCACAACTCACCAACTCTTCAACACACACACCACTGAACTCTGCCATCCTTCTAACTACCTCCCCTAACTAACTCGTGCTCCCACGTCGTCCCTTAAACTAGTAGCACGTTCCTTTTAATACTACGTCGCTAAACTATGTCAACTCTACACATCCAAAGGCTGTCACTGTCTCCAAATATCCCAAAAATTATTTCCCAACCTAAATCTGGCTACAATCCCTCTAACTAATCCATTCCACGGACTCCATGAGGACTTACCCCTGCCCCATGAAGTCGGTCTAGCTCAGCTAACCCTTCCCCCTAACTAGTTTCCATCCTGTGCCCTGGTAAGGGGGTCTTCCACCCCTTGCCCAGGAATCCTGTGCACCCGAAAGTGAGGCTAGCTTTTTTTTTTTTTTTCATGCGCAGCACCAGCGCGGCAACTCGCAGCTCGCGCACTTTGCTCCTGCCCGTGACGTCATGCAGCTGCACGTGTTCCTCGTCCCTCCTTGGACGGTACTATCCGGCAGGGATACCCCTCCTGCCGGATTCAAACCCCACGTGCAGCCATGACGTCAACGTGCGCATAAAAAAAAAAAACACAAGCCCCACGTCTCGAGGGGTTCCCCACGCGAACACATGTGCTTTGCCCGTTGGAGCTTAACACACACGATCGCGTGGAGAACCCGTCCGGTCCAAATCCGTTTTCCTGCCTAAGCTTTGTCCGTCCGCGGGATCGGCAAATCCACCGCTGGCTTTCCGGACCGGGACTTCACTCTCGCAAGCGAGCACGTGGGGGCCTCGTGCGTTGCACAGCACGGACCTCGTGCTCACTGCTGGGTGAACCCGGCATGGTCCCCGAAACAACTACAGCCGCTACTCGGCTTTCTTTCCTCACATGTCGCCGTCGTCGCCATTCGACACACGCACTCCCGCGTGTTACGACGCTCACACTCCATTCCATTACATTCACACCGGGAGACGCGGCTGCGTGCTCCCGCATGCCAACCGACATCTCCCTCACATACCGCTCTCTCACACACACGGTCTCCCTTGCATAAACCATACCACTCACACGTGGTGCTCCATTCACTCGCGGCCTTCCACTCACTCGTGGTGCCTCATCCACACACCGTGCCTCACTCACACACGCGGGGGCACTCACCCGCGGTGTTTCATCCACACACCGTCCCTCACTCACACACGCGGGGGCACTCAACCGCGGTGCCTCATCCACACTGGCAGTTTCATCCACGCACACGGCCTCTTCCACACACGGTGCCTCATCCACACACGGCGTGCTGGGAAGTACGTACTCTGGCACCATCGCCACCACACCACTCACACACGGGGTCGCTTCCACACACGGGGACGCACTCACACCTTGCACCACACACACAGGGACAACCACACTGGGGATTCGTGTCCCCACAAGGGTCTCCGGGGCCTCTATACCCCCCAAGCTCTCCGTGCACCTGTCCACAGCACTCCTCCTCTCAACCTCGCAAAGCACGACCGAACTCACCTGGTCGTGACTCGCCTCAAGGGGCCATACTCCCTCCCCTCGTTCCTGGAGGAGGCTATCCCGCTGCTCGCACCGGGCCTCCACCCAGTCCACTAGCTCACCCTCATTATCCTCCACTACATCCGTGTGTGTGTGTGCGTCACTTACCCCGTCTTCATCGTGCAGTCTTCCCTCTATCGTTCCCATCTCCCGTGTCTCTGCCAACTCAGTCACCTCTTCACCCTTTACCTCCCTTTTCTCAACTATTTTTATTTCCTTTGTCGTCACCTCGCGTCTCGTCTCGCACGTTTTGGTCTCCCCATTTAATTTTTCCCTTTCGGTCACCGTTGCACCCCCTCCCAGCTCGTTCGCTCCTTCACGTGGAGTCGCCATTTTAAGCTCCCTGCTAACGGCCTTCATGCCCGCCTGCAGGCATCGGCCCATGTTCTGCGTCTCACCCCGGAGCTCTTTCATTTCGTTTTTCATTTCAGCATTCATTTGATGTGTATTCGCATCCATCCTCGTTTTCACTTCGTCCATTTGCTTGTTCATGTTCGCATTCATCTTCGCTGTCATTTCCGCATTCATTTTTGCCAGCATGGTGAATAGCTGGGCCATGTCGGGTGCGCTTGGGTGAGCCGTTTCGGCAGGGGTCGGGGAAGGGTTTTGGTGGAGAGGGGGAGGGGAGGTGTCATACACCGCGGCCGCCACCGCACCTATTTCGGGCTCTGGGTTCAATTGGGCGAGTTCGTTTTCCTGTACAACCAACATTTCCTGCACGGGGATTTCGTACTAGACCATGGATTCCACACATTCTACATCCATTTCTAATACCCCCGGCTCCCGCTCGCCTTGAGACGCCATCTTGCTTCTCTTAAAGGGTTAATTTTGCTCGCTCGTAATTTGGAGGGAATCGGGGGTCGCTCCTCTCACCCCTGGACCGATTCCCGTGAATTTAATTGGAGACAGGAGAGCTCGTTTTCCCGTTCTCCGATACCAGTGCCGCGAGGAGGGCGATGGGTTTATATCGCACGACCTGACACCAGTGTTGCGGATTCGCGCCCGCAGGCGTGTGGACGGCCACGTAACTCGAATCGCGGCACGTCGCCCACCGGACGGACAATCCAGTCGTGACCCTCTCGGACTAACGCCGGGAACTAGTCACGGGTGGACCTTTCGGTCTCACCACGATCGTGCCAATCGGCCCCCGCGTGGGATAGGGTTGCTCGCCAAATTCGACCCACCTAAGTACCCACACGCAGGGTAGACCGGGCGATCGCACCTCGCCGCAGGTCGACTTCGGACACGGGCCACTTTAAGCGACCCGTTCCGTACTATCGGGATAACCGAGCGGTGTTATTCGTCGGCCTCGACGGTTCGATTAATTATCGGGCGTTTTAGCCCACGACCAACCCTTTACGTGAAGCAAGATGGAGATTCAATGAAAGAAAAGACGAAGCGAAGCGGGAAAACAGTTCAACATAACTCACATTTATTTTGCAATGAACGGGAAGCACACATATACAATTACACCAAAAGCACATGTAAAAGGAGAAGAAACACAATATTACACAAAAAGCAAATATAAAAGAAGAAGACAATGCAGAGCTATCCGACTACCGAGCACACGGCAACACTTATACAATTTTACTTCACAGACGGCGCCGACAACACATATACCCAAAGCAAAAGAAAAAGAACCACCCTCCAGGATGAGGGGGGTAGGCGGGCCTGGGGCCGAGACCGTGTCGGGCCTACCCGTCTGATGATGAGACGCAGAGCGGCGGTGGCGCCCCAACTCCGCGGGCCTCGCGGACAGTGTCTGGTAGGGGGTGGGAAAGGGGCCCCCTTGTCGCACTCTCTCAGCGCGGGGGGGGGGGGGAAACAGGAGGGGGTTGTTGATGCTCGGGGGGGGAGGAGGATATCACCCTGTCTCGGGTCCCGCGACGAGCGTCTCCACCTCGACCTCGGTCGCGCCGCCAGCCTCTCCCTCCGCAAGCTTCCCGACTCCGACGCGAGCACCCCCTCGATCGCCTTCGCCGCCGCCACCTCTCCACAGCTCCGTCCTCTTCTTCCCAGCTCCACCGACAACTCTTAACTGCGAACTCGAACTCTTGACTTCTCCCCTCCGAACTGCACTGTTTGGCGAGCGCGGCCGTTTATATCCCCCGTGGCCTCGCTCCCCCACCTTTGACCCTTTACCTCCGACCCTTCACCTCTAACTGGCTCCCCATTGGACCGAGGAAAAGTGGGCGTGAATGCTTTTTGATCCATGAATTTGCATATAGCGACCTCACTCCAACGCCCTGGAGGCAGGGCCAAATCGCCCCACGCTCTCCGATAGGACGGAACAGAAGTGGGCGTGAGTCGTTTTTGATCCGTTTTTCTCGGAAAGTCTGTGATGTTTCTGAACACGCTGCTCGGTGCGCGCCCTGCACGAGTCCAGTATCGGTGCCCACAAGTGGCGCAAGAATGGTGGTGATGCGATGGTGGCGAGTTGTGACGGTAAAGGTCGTGGCTGTTGTTGTGAAGCGGCGTTGTGGTTGGTGGTTGTTGTTTGATGGCTGTTGAGACGTGGTTGGTGGTGGTAGTAATGGCGGCTGGTCCAAAATAAAGATAGTAAAAGAAAAACGGCTATCTAAAAGGGTCGCAGCCCGCATGAATGACATTTATTCCCTCTAAACAACGGGTTTGGGCCTAACTACACATATACTTACAGAGATATCTCAACTGAGGGCCCTGAATGGTGGTTTGCGAATTTTGTCAACCACAACACTACCCCCTCCCCTTTTTACAGACTCGTCCCGAGTCGTCAAATTCTCGTGTGCCATCATGTGTAGTTTTCCCCTAGTACATTTTACCTACGGATCCCTGAGTGCGACATTCATGGTATTCGTGTCCCCAAAATAAATAACCTGAGGGCTGAGTAACTACCTAAACAAACTCACTCACACGGACGACTTAAATAAAATTGCCGGCGCTAAGACAAACATGCCGGGGGCGCACTCATATGTACAGTACATCTTAACCTTAACTTACAAATTTTACACTAAACCATGGCCCAGGATCAATGAACTCTGCAAAAAGAAAGCAGTTAACAGGGAGCCAGGCTGCTCACATGCAGTCTCTGGCTCAAACAATGCAGGTGACAGGGAACGTGGCCGGCTGCTCACACGCAGTCCAAGGCCTTCCCTTTTGAACTGAACGCAGTGAACCACAACGGTGCATGGGCTGCACAAACTTAGTCTCCGTGCCAGCTCAAGTGGCACACGCAATGAACACAACGAATGGATGGATGAATGGTTTGAACTGAACGCAGTGAACCACAACGGTGCATGGGCTGCACAAATGCAGTCTCCGTGCCAGCTCAAGTGGCACACGCAATGAACACAACGAATGGATGGATGAATGGATGTACGCAAACACGGTGCACGGGCCGCCACTGCAGGCCCGTGTTGTAGCAGCCAACAGGGCAGTTCTCGCAGCTTGCAAACTGTTGCTTTCTGATCCTGGCGCGCATGGCAATGAACAGGGGGGGGGGGCAAAGCAAAAATTGAACGGGGCTGGTGAACAGGGGCAGTGGGCATGGCATGGCAAAGGTGATCAGGCAAACACAGCCGGCAGATGAACTGGCCGGCACAGGCCTTGAAGCACAGCAGCTGCAAACAATCCGACCGGCACAGGCCTTGCAGCACAGCAGCTGCAGACAATCCGACCGGCACAGGCCTTGCAGCACAGCAGCTGCAGACAATCCGACCGGCACAGGCCTTGCAGCACAGCAGCTGCAGACAATCCGACTGGCACAGGCCTTGCAGCACAGCAGCTGCAGACAATCCAGCCGGCACAGGCCTTGCAGCAAAACAAAAGCTGCCGATGAAGTGGGCCGGCCTTTGCCTTGCAGCAACGCAGCCAGCAGATGAAGCTGGCCAGCCTTCGCCGTTCAGTGGAGGTTGGTGGAGGGTGTGCGGTGGTGCTGGCCACTCGGAAGGCAGGCTCGGACCTACCCTACGGTCTCCCTCCCAACCTATCGCCTTTGCCTGTCATTGTCTATACCCACTCCCTTAATTTGTCAAACCCCAATTTAGCCCCAACTTATTTTTTTATTTTTACTTCCCCACTATAAATCGTCCCCTAACCCCCTTTATCGTCTTTGTTCGGCAAGCCTATCCTGTCACCTAGCCTACTCCCAACCCCTACGTTCCCTTCCCGGAGGGGAATAAGGGAGAGCTAGCGTCCTGTGTCGAGGCCCAACGAAGCCTCAGAATGCCCTCCCCAGAGTTCAGCGATCTATAACACAAAGTGGGTCCAGCGGCCCACAACGACAGCGAGGGGATGGATGGTGTGGAGGGGTACACTTCCTATTCTACCCTATCCATTTAACTGTTAAACTACCCCTGGGCTTTCAACAAGCGCCTCGCGCTTAAGCTATTGGTTCTAACAACCCAGATTCCCGTCGCCTGTGTTGGTGTCCTCACAATTTCGGGCCTTGCCCCCCAATTTTCTCTCCGTGCCCTCACACTGTCTCATGGCTGGGACGCGTGGCTCCCTTTGGCAGGCACGACCCTCTGCCGAATCTCCCGCTATGGCACCCCCAGGCACTACACTGCCTCCGAGCCTACCAGCTCCCTAAACACCGGGGAGTGCCCCCCATGGCACCTCCCCTGAAACGCACACGTGGCAGGCTGGCTTCCCAGGCCCCTTTCCGGTGGTCACCTGTGCCCACAACACTGCCCACGCGGCTAATGGCGCCCCGGGCCCCCGCACCAAGCAGGCGCACCCGTGCCCACTACGCTATCCCGGCCCCCCCATGGGCCCTTGGCCTACCACGGCCGACTAGCCTGGTGCCCGGGGTACCCACTCAGCGATACTCACCTTTCGCAGCCACGCTCCCAGCCCGTCAACAGGGCTCCTGCACCCCTCCAAATGGGTTTTGAGCCTACACTCCTACCAACAACAAAACGACCTCCATTTTGTAAATTTGACTAACCCCACTAACTCACTTTACACCAACCCCGGGGTCCCTTGGGCGGGAGTCACTCCTCCCCCCAATCACTCATCGCACCATGCATTCCCCATTCGCTCCATACACACAGACCCGCTGGCCTCACTCACTCACCAAGCACATGCTTCCACTTCACTCACCAACAACTCTTCAACACACTCACCGCTGAACTCTGCCATCCTTCTAACTACATCCCCTAACTAACTCGTGCTCCCACGTCGTCCGTTAAACTATAGCACGTTCCATTTAACCTACGTAGCTAAGCTACGTCCCCACTACACATCCAAAGTCTGTCTCTGTCTCCAAAATAATCCCATACTCCATTTTCCCAACCTAAATCTGACTAACAATCCCTCTAACTAATCCATTCCACGGGCCCCATGAGGACTTACCCCTGCCCCATGGAGCCGGTCTAGCTAAGCTCACCCTTCCCCCTAACTAGTTTCCATCCTGTGCCCTGCTCAAGGGGGTCTTCCACCCCTTGCCCAGGAATCCTGTGCACCCGAAAGTGAGGCTTGCTGTTCTTTTTTTTTTTTTTTTCATGCGTCGCATCTGCGCGGCAACTCAGAGCTCGCGCACTTTGCACCTGCCCGTGACGTCATGCAGCTGCACGTGTTCCTCGTCCCTCCTTGGACGGTACCATCCGGCCGGGATACCCCTCCTGCCGGATTCCAACCACACGTGCAGCCATGACGTCACCGTGCGCATAAAAAAAACACAAGCCCCACGTCTCGAGGGGTTCCCCACGCGAACACATGTGCTTTGCCCGTTGGAGCTCAACACACACGATCGCGTGGAGAACCCGTCCGGTCCAAATCCGTAATCCTGCCTAAACTTTGTCCGTCCACGGGATCGGCAAATCCACCGCTGGCGTTTCCGGACCGGGACTTCACTCTCGCAAGCGAGCACGTGGCGGCCTCGTGCGTTGCACAGCACGGACCTCGTGCTCGCTGCTGGGTGAACCCGGCACGGTCCCCGAAACAACTACAGCCGCTACTCGGCTTTCTTTCCTCTGTCGCAGTCTCCGTCTCCATTCCACACACGCACTCCCGCGTGTTACGACGCCAACACACCTCACCATTAAACTCACACCGGGAGACGCGGCTGCATGTTCACACATGCCGACCGACATCTCCCTTACACACAACGACCTTGCACACGCTGTCTCTCTCACACTCGGCCGCTCACTCACGCATGCCATTTCCCTTGCACCGTGGCTCCACTCACTCGCGGCCTTTCACTCATTAGTGCCATTTCCCCCACACAAACCATACCACTCACACACGCGGGGGCACTCATCCGTGGTGCCTCACTCATACACCCTGCCTCACTCACACACGCGGGGGAACTCATCCGCGGTGCCTCACTCACACACGCGGGGGGAACTCATCCGCGGTGCCTCATCCACACACGGCGTGCTGGGAAGCACGCCCTTCTGCACACTTACCACCACACCACTCACACACGGGGTTGCTTCCACACACGGGGTCTTTGTCACCCACCCGGTCGCTCTCACACACGCCCTTGGACCCGCGCTATGCGTGCGTTGCAGCACGCATTTCGCCACACTAGTGAACACACACCTCAACACCACACACACCGGGACAACCACACTGGGGATTCGTGTCCCCGCAAGGGTCTCCAGGGCTTCTATACCCCCCAAGCTCTCCGTTCACCTGTCCACAGCACTCCTCCCCTCGACCTCGCAAAGCACGACCGAACCCACCTGGTCGTGACTCGCCTCAAGGGGGCATACTCCCTCCCCCTCGTTCCTGGAGGAGGCTATCCCGCTGCTCGCACCGGGTCCCTGCACGGTCCGCCAGCTCACCCTCACTATCCTCCACTACCTCCGTGTGTGTGTGTGTACGTTCTAGCCTTGTCATTATCATGCAGTCTCTCCTCTATTTTTTTCTGTCTCCCGTGTCTCTATACATTTATAAGTTTCTGTTGTCCCCTCCTGTCTATTAGTCTCCGCTTCTTTCTGGCGTCTTTCCCTTATCTTTATGTAGGTCAACCTTGCTTTCTCCTTAAGTCGCTCCCGTCCTTCCCTGTTTTTCACTCCTTGCTCTTTCACGATCTCCGCGTACCTCATCCTTGCTTTCCGTCTTAATTGTTCTTTTCTCTCCCTCGCAATTCCTTTCACCTCGTCTCTTATCTCCCTCGTGCACGTCTCCGTCACGCTTCTCGCCCAATACGTCCCCCGAATTATTTTCTCCTTACCCGCCTCCACCGCGGGCCTGACAGCCGTTGCACTCCCTCCCAGCTCGTTCGCTCCCACACATGGAGTCGCCATTCCCAGCTCCCTGGTCAAGGCCTTCATGCCCGCCTGCAGGCTTCGGCCCATACTCTGCGTCTCACCCCGCAGCTCTTTCATTTCTTCCTTCATGTTTGTTTCCATTTCGTTCATTTGCTGTGTATTCGCATCCATTTTCGTTTTCACTTCGTTCATTTGCTTGTTCATGCCTTTTATTTCGTTTGTGTTTGTATCCATTTTCGTTTTCATTTCGTGCATGTCCCCCCTGATTCCTGCCAGCATGGCGTATAGCTGGGCCATGTCGGGTGCACTCAGCTGAGCCGATTCGGCAAGGATCGGGGGGGTTTTGGTGGAGAGGGGGAGGGGAGGTGTCATACACCGCGGCCGCCGCCTCACCTATTTCGGGCTCTGGGTTCAGTTGGGGGAGTTCGTGTTCCTGCACAACCAACATTTCCTGCACGGGGATTTCATCCTGGACCATGGATCCTACATTACTACACATATACATTTCTAATACCCCTGGCTCCCGCTCGCCTTGAGACGCCATCTTATTTCTCGTAAAGGGTTAATTTGAATCGCTCGTAATTTGGAGGGAATCGGGGGTCGCTCCTCTCAACCCTGGACCGATTCCCGTGAATTTAGCTGGAGACAGGAGAGCCCGTTGTCCCATTCTCCGACACCAGTGTCGCGAGGAGGGGGATGAGTTTGTATCCCACTTCTGACACCAGTGTTGCGGATTCGCGCCCACCGGCGTGCGAGCGGCCACGTAACTCGAATCGCGGCACGTCGCCCACCGGACGGACAATCCCGTCGTGACCCTCTCGGACTAACGTCGGGAACTAGTCACGGGTGGGCCTTTCGGCCACACCGCGATCGTGCCAATCGGCCCCCCGCGTGGGATAGGGTTGCTCGCCAAATTCTACCTACCTAAGTACCCACACGGAGGGTAGACCGGGCGATCGCACCTCGCCGCAGGTCGACTTTGGACACGGGCCACTTAAAGCGACCCGTTCCGTACTATCGGGATAACCGAGCGGTGTTATCGTCAACCTCGACAGTTCGATTAATTATCGGGCGTATTTAGCCCACGACCAACCCTTTACGTGAAGTAAGATGGAGATTCAATTAGAGAAAAGACGAAGCGAAACGGGGAAAACAGTTCAACATAAAGCACATTTATTCCGCGGCAAACGAAAAGCACACATATACAATTATACACCAAAAGCAAATGCAAAAGTAGAAGAAGCACAACAATTCTGCACAAAAAGCAAATGTAACAATGCAGATCTACTACCGACTACCGAGCACACGGCAACACTTATACAGTTTTACTTCACAGACGGCGCCGACAACACATATACTCAAAGCAAAAGAAAAAGGGACCACCCTCAACGATGAGGGGGGGCAGACGGGCCTGGGGCCGAGACCGCGTCGAGCCTACCCGTCTGGTGATGAGCCGCAAGATGGCGGTGGCGCCCCGACTCCACGGGCCTCGCTGGCACTGTCTGGAATGGGGTGGGAACGGGGCCCCCTTCTCACACTATCTCAGCGCGGGGGGAAACAGGAGGGGGTTGTTAATGCTCGGGGAAATGAGGATATCTCGCTGGCTTGGGTCCCGCGACGAGCGTCTCCACCGCGACCTCGGTCGCGTTACCGGCCTCCCCTCTCCGCAGCTCCCCGACTCTGAAACGAGCGCCCTCTCGACTGCCTTCGCCGCTGCCACCACCACTCTCCAACTCTCCACTCTTCTCAGCACCGTCCAACTGCGTCCAACTGCTTTCCTCTTCTCAGAAACTCTCAACTCTTTCCAACTCAACTACTAACTCTTCCCAACTCAACTTGACTGACTACCTTTTCGGCGAGCGAACGCTGCCCTTCATAGCCCCGGGGCTTCGCTCCTTCACCTTCGACCCTTCACCTCTGGCTGGCTCCCCATTGGACAGAGGAAAAGTGGGCGTGAATGATTTTTGATCCGCGAATCTGCATATAGCGATTATACTCCGACGCACCTGGAGGCGGGGCCAAATCGCCCCACGTTCGCTGATAGGATGGAACAGAAGTGGGCGTGAATCGTTTTTGATCCGATTTCTCGGAAAGGCTGGTGTTTTTGCACCCGCTGCTCGGTGCGCGCCCTGCACGAGTCCAGGATCGGCGCACACAAGCGGCGCGGGAATGGCGGTGATGCGATGGTTGCGAGAGCGAGATGTGACGGCAAGGGTCGTGGCTGTTGTTGTGAAGCGGCATTGCGGTTGGTGGTTGTTGTGTGATGGCTGTTGAGACGTGGTTGGTGGTGGTTGTGGTGGTAGTAATGGCGGCTGGTCCAAAATAAAGATACTAAAAGAAAAACGGCTATCTAAAAGGGTCGCAGCCCGAATGAATGACATTTATTCCCTCTAAACAATGGGTTTGGGCTACTACACATATACTTACAGAGATATCTCACCTATGGGACCTGAATGGTGGTTTGCGAATTTGCTCAACCACAACAATATCATGAAGAATGTGAACTGAACACCAACACACCCAAATTGAATGAGGAAATTGTATTGCAGTCATTATAATGTTTACCTCATTTTCAAAGCTTGTGCCACCTTCAAAAATAATTTCTATCAATTCTCCTGAATGCTTACATTATCAGAAGATACCAGAGGGGGAGCACTCGGGAGAGTGCAAAACCTCCGCCGCCAATACTGCTGGGTCACTCAAGTGAACCTTATATCTTATTCATTAAATATGATGTCAACAGTGCTGACAGAGTTATAGTTCTTTTCTCCATCATTTTTTTTCGGGGGAAGGGGGGGGCTTGGAAATCACTTCAAACCTTTAAAAATGCAAAAAAAAAAAAAAAATCGAAATTTTGTTGAAAAAAAATTTGAAATTTTTTTTTTTCTCTAACAATTTTTTGGGGGGGTTGGAAATCACTTAAAACATGTAAAAATGCCCCAAAAAAAATTTTCTCTAACAATTTTTTTTGGGGGGGGTTGGAAATCACTTAAAACATGTAGAAATGAAAAAAAATCTCTATTTTTTTGGGGGGGGCGAGGGTAACAATTTTTTGGGGTGGGGAGGTTGGAAATCACTTAAAACATGTAGAAATGCAAAAAAAAAAAATTATCTAACAATTTTTTTTTTGGGGGGGGGGGTGGTGGAAATCACAAAACATGTAGAAATGAATAAAAATTATCTTTTTTTTGGGGGGGTGGCTAAAAAAAAATTTGGGGGAGGGGGGGTTGGAAATCACTTAAAACATGCAGAAATGTAAAAAAAAAAAAAAAATTCTTAATTTTTTTTGGGGGGGGGACCCAAGTCCAAAATTTATTGGCATGATCCTTGAACCATACCTAACCCCCCCACCAAGTTTCGTCGAAATCGGTCGAGGTGTTTTTTCCGTAATACTGTTCACAAACAAACAAACAAACAAACAAACAGAAAGGGGTCAAAACAGTAACCTCCATCCATCTTCGAAGATGGCGGAGGTTAAAAATGTTGTGATCAGATAGTTTAAATGAAAGTGCAAAATGCAGAACAATTATATGTTACAAATTTGACCAAAGCAAATCAGAAACCTCACCTGCCAAGATTGAAAGTTTCCCTCCACACATGACCCATTTATGAAAGGTCCATGAGCAGGTACACATGTGAAGAGATTATGAAGAGAATGTGCAATTGCGTACACTGCAAGGTAAGCCATGTATCCGTACCGAAGCTGTGATACATCTGTGAGTTGTGCATCTAGGTTCTCTAAACTTTCAGATCCAGTACAATGTTTCAGTCTCTCACTTGTGAGTTTCCATGAACAATTAAATATATTTTCCCAAACTTCCAAAAGGAAATCGTCAAAAGAGCCGGGACGTAATTCACTTATTCGGTGTTTTTGATAAGGTGAACTTTCCTGTAAATTTATATTTGTATCGATCACCTTCTTGTGAATTGTTTTATTAGTTTTCTTGCCAAGCATACCATACTGTGTTAGAAAATTAACATTTGGACAATTCAAACTGGACAAGCAAGTACAGTTTCTTGAAATGATATTCGGAATGCAGGCCAAGTTGTTTGAGTGATTTATTATTTGTTGTAATTGCATCAGGTTATTCAAGTTAATAGAATCACTATTTCCTGTGAATTTATCCTGCCGATCATTTTCCAAACTGGTGAAACATCCAGGAAATACATCACGGAGTTTTTCATAATCAGTTGATGTGTTTTGAAAACAGATAGAATCAACATTGCTGAAGTTTAATTTTTTATTTTTGATGATCTTTGTTATTCGTGATGTTGCAGATAATTTCTGAAGCTGAAACATTGTTTTAACAATAGTTTGAGGTTTTAAACTTGTGAGAAACTCATGCAATCCTTCAACAAATCCACCTCGCATTTCAAACCCAAATGATCCTTGATAAACCTCTGCCAAATTATGAATTTGTATGAGAGGAGAAACAACAAAACCCATAAATAACTTTCTTGTGATATTATACTTCAAGAATATTTCACCAAAGGGAACAATATCTTTGTACTGCCACAAGACAAAAATAGCTGTTGCTTTTGTATTCAATATAATATCGACTGCAGAGAAGAACCAATTCAAAGTGCAATACAAGTTTAGACAAACGAATAAGGAAATAGTAAACTCCACTTTTCTAATATTATGGGAACCAGTCTTGCTTCAACTTATGTAAAATCAAGAAACATGAACTATTAAAGAAGTGGTATGGGACACACATAACCAACATTACATTTATTGTGCTAAAACAGGTATGTTGCTTTCTTTCGAGTTGTAAAACGACTCAATCACATGACAAAGAAGCAAGGTAAAAGCAATTATATTTTATTTGCTGAAATGTGTTAGGCTGTAGGGTTTCTCGGCTGAGGGAGAGCTGATCTTGAACATACATTTTCCACTGAACACGTATTCCACCAGCTTTCACTGTTGACATTGAACATTCATCCTCGTTTGGAGGTGATATCACTTTGTTACATAATTTATGGATGCCATAATAGATGTTTAACTTATTTGCATGACATAAGAGCATCCAATTCAAAAAATCCAAATCCATTGGGAAAACACTCTGAGCAAAGTTTCTGTGCTGCCAAAGCAGTCTCCTGGCATATAGGGCCAATCCTGGACATGTTGCCACTCAAACACAGGATACTCAAGTGGCTCAATCATCCCAACATGCTGATACTCATTTTGCTAACCTCAGAAGGATGAAAGCCTGAGTTAACCCCACCTGGTGTATATTCAATGACCAAGCAGGATTTGAACTCAGGACTCTAGGATCCCAAGCCCACTTGCCGAACTATTTAGCCAAAATCAGACAAACATCAGCATAATTTCACATTTATCAGATCTGATCATTCTGATATACTGTGAGTGTGTGTGTGTGTGTGTGTGTGTGTATGTATATATATATATATATATATATATATATATATATATATATATATATATATATATATATATATATTGTTGCGAATTCGCGCCCGTCGGCGTGCGAGCGGCCACGTAACTCGAATCGCGGCACGTCGCCCACCGGACGGACAATCCAGTCGTGACCCTCTCGGACTAACGCCGGGAACTAGTCACGGGTGGACCTTTCGGTCTCACCACGATCGTGCCAATCGGCCCCCCACGTGGGATAGTGTTGTTCGCCAAATTCTACCTACCTAAGTACCCACACGGAGGGTAGACCGGGCGATCGCACCTCGCCGCAGTTCGACTTCGGACACAGGCCACTTTAAGCGACCCGTTCCATACTATCGGGATAACCGAGCGGTGTTATCGTCAACCTCGACGGTTCCGATTAATTATCGGGCGTATTTAGCCCACGACCAACCCTTTACGTGAAGGAAGATGGAGATTCAATTAAAGAAAAGACGAAGCGAAACGGGAAAAACAGGTCAACAAAAGGCAAATTTATTCCGCGGCAAACGGAAAGCACACATATACAATTACAACAATTATGCACCAAAAGCAAATGTAACAAAAGGAACACAACAATTATGCACCAAAAGCAATTGCAACAAAAGAAACACAATGCAGATCTACTACCGACTACGCGAGCACACGGCAACACTTACACAGTTTTACTTTACAGACAGCGCCGACAACACATATACTCAAAAGCAAAAGAAAAAGGGCCACCCTCTACGACAAGGGGGCAGATGGGCCTGGGGCCGAGACCGCGTGGAGCCTACCCGTCTTGTGATGAGCCGCAAAATGGCGGCGGTGCCCCGAGTCCGCGCTCCTCCGTGGGTTTCGTTGGCACTGCTTGGAATGGGTTGGGAACAGGGCCCCCTTTTCGCACTATCTCAGCGCGGGGGGAAACAGGGGGGGGGGTTGTTGATGCTCTGGGGAAAGAGGATAGCTGGCTTGCTTGGGTCCCGCGACGAGCGACTCCACCGCGTTCCCGGCTTCCCCTCTCTGCAGCTCCCCGACAGACTCCGAACCCCGCCAGACCGACTCTCCCCCAGACCCGTCTTGACTGCTGCTGCCACACTCCACCGCCGCCACACCTCTCCAACTCGCCCAAGCCCGAAACAGAAACTGACTGAATTCGCCCGCGCTCGGCGCTTTATAGTGCGGCAGGAGAAACCATATGCAAATTTCCGGATCAGGATGGGCTCGGGGGCGGAGCCACGCTCGCCTATTGGACGGAGGAAAAGTGGGCGTGAACCTCCCCTGATCCTCGAATTTGCATATATCGATTCTACTCCCACGCGCCTGGAGGCGGGGCCAAATCGCCCCGCGCTTAATGATTGGAGGGATCGGAAGTGGGCGTGTATCATTCCTGATCCGACTTCCCCTCGGAAAGGCCGCTCTTTGTACCCGCGGCTCAGCGCGCGTCCCGCACGAGGCCAGGACAGCCTGACGCTCGGCGTTCACAAGCGACGTGGAAATGGCCGCAGAAGAAGGAGAGGTGAAAGTGGTGGAGGGCCTAAAGTGGCGTTGATGGCCATGGCGACGCTTGGAATGGCGGTGATGCGATGTTCACGGGAGCGAGCCGTGAGGGTAAACGTCGTGGCTGTTGGCGTTGTTGTTGTTGTGAAGCGGCGTTACGGTTGGTGGTTGTTGTGTGATGGCGGATGAGACGTGGTTGGTTCAAAATAAAGAGAGAACAGAAAAACGGCTATCTTAAAGGGTCGCAGCCCGAATGAATCACATTTATTCCCTCTAAACAACGGGTTTGGGCTAACTACACATGTACTTACAGAGATATCTCATCTTCGGGACCTGAATGGTGGTTTGCGAATTTCCTTAACCACAACAATATATATATATATATATATATATATATATATATATATATATATATATATATATATATATATATATATATATATATATATATATATATATATATATATATATATATATATAGTTGCGAATTCGCGCCCGCCGGCGTGCGAGCGGCCACATAACTCGAATCGCGGCACGTCGCCCACCGGACGGACAATCCAGTCGTGACCCTCTTGGACTAACGCCGGGAACTAGTCACGGGTGGACCTTTCGGTCTCACCGCGATCGTGCCAATCGGCCCCCGCGTGGGATAGGGTTGCTCGCCAAATTCGACCTACCTAAGTACCCACACGGAGGGTAGACCGGGCGATCGCACCTCGCCGCAGGTCGACTTCGGACACGGGCCACTTTAAGCGACCCGTTCCGTACTATCGGGATAACCGAGCTGTGTTATTCGTCGGCCTCGACGGTTCGATTAATTATCGGGCGTTTTAGCCCACGACCAACTCTTTACGTGAAGCAAGATGGAGATTCAATGAAAGAAATGACGAAGTGAAGCAGGAAAACAGTTCAACAATAAGCACATTTATTTTGCGATGAACGGAAAGCACACATATACAATTCCACCAAAAGCACATGTAAAAGAAGAAGAAGACAATGCAATATTACACAAAAAGCAAATGCAACAATGCAGATCTATCCGACTACCGGGCACACGGCAACACTTATACAATTTTACTTCACAGACGGCGCCGACAACACATATTCCCAAAGCAAAAGAAAAGAGAACCACCCTCCAGGATGAGGGGGGTAGGCGGGCCTGGGGCCGAGACCGTGTCGGGCCTACCCGTCTGATGATGAGACGCGGAGCGGCGGTGGTGCCTCAACTCTGCGGGCCTCGCGGACAGTCTGGTAGGGGGTGGGAAGACCCTTTGTCGCACTATCTCAGCGCGGGGGGGGAAACAGGAGGGGGTTGCTGATGCTCGGGGGAAGGAGGATATTACCCTGTCTCGGGTCCCGCGGCGAGCGTCTCCTCCTTCACCTTCACCTATAGGCCAGCAATAGACAAGGATTCTCTGAAGAGACCTGGTACCAAAGGAATTAAGTCTCCTTCTCAGAACCCTGGCGAGAGTCCAAGTCTCACATCCATAGAGCAAGACTAGAAGCAACAAGAGCCTGAAGACTCGGACTTTCATCCTCCCGCACAGGTACTGGTCACGCCACACCCCATGATCAAGTGAATACTTGACTCCCAGGCCCAACTCAGATGTCTGTTGACCTCTGGCTCACAGCCAGCAGAGACATGAATATCCCTGCTCAGGTAAGTGAATCTCTCCATGACCTAAACATCCTCACCACAAACAGGTACAGACAGGATAGCAGCATCCAAGATGTCATTGAAAGCCTGGATCTTAGTTTTGACCCAGGAAACCCATAATCCCAGCACTCTGACTCCTTATTCGGCACATTGAGGGCCCCAAAAAGGATATCTCATCTCAACAAAGATGACTGCATCATCTACAAAATCAATGTTAGAGATCTTGACATTCCCACTAATGCAACGCAGGATGATATTTCAGACATCCTCCCCATAATGAAGTCCACACAAGTGTTGAAAAGTGTGGGGGCCAGTACAGACCCCAGATGAACTCTACTAGCAACTGAAAATAAGTCAGAGATGGTACCATCACATCTCCCAGCACTCTCAGTGCCAGAGTATAGTTCAGACATCAGATCGATCAGTTTTGGTGGCACCCCATGAAGATCAAGAATCCTCCAGAGGGCATCCCGATTCACTGAATCAAACCCTCAAACCTTCACAGAGATGAACATAGTCTGCAAGCAGCCCTTGCCAAAATTCTCTTCTGCATTTGGTGAGGACCCAAAGAGCAAGGATACGGTCAATTGTTGACCTCTTTGGTGTAATGTCTTACCTAACTGCTCTGGACGCTGGTGTTCAAGCAGATGGTGGTGAACCCTATCTAGAATTATCCAAGCAAAGACCTTGCCGGCACTGAGAGCAGTGTCACACCTCAATAGTTGTTGCAAGTATTGGCGATCACCCATCCTTTTCCAGAAAGGGACAACAAGGACCCATTTCCATTCAGTTGGAATGATGCCTGTGATCCAGGCAGGGCAAAGAACTGCATGCAATGACATGAGTAGAGCATTTCCACCAGCTTTGAGAAGTTAAGCATGGATGCCACAGATCCCATGAGCTTTACCCCATTTCAACCATATCACCACATCCTGTGTTTTACCAAAAGAAGGTTGACCATAGTTGATTTGAGGGTCAGAAATAGGGATAGTAACACCCCTGACATCCAACTCGACAGCTCGTGGATCAGCATGGTACAGCCGCTCAAAGTTACCGTCACAGTGGGCCTTCACTTGGGACTCCACTGTCAAGAGCCCACCACCCTCTGCTCTAACTGCAATACACTGAGCGACAGTTTTGGAGGAATGCAATGCATCAATTCCCCTTGTAAGCAGGATGAGAATAATTTGACCACATATGATGCTCTACCTCCTCACAGATTCCTCGCACATAGGCCTCCTTGTCCACCCTTCGTGCACATACAGTTTTACCCCTCAGCTCCTTGAACAGCTCAGCTTTGCCATTCAGCCTTGCCCTGTGACTCTGCTCAATGTTATCCAGTGTATCAAGGATGGTGGTCTTGAAGGCATTCAAAAACTCTTCAGGATCTCCCAAAGCACCCAGACCCCCAAATCTCCTCTTAGCCTGTTCACAAACTCCTCAGCTACCCTTTCAACCTTGAGCTTGCCCACATCCAACCTAGGCTGGGATGGTATCATTCTCCTGAATTTATGCTGCAACTTCAGAGTTGCTACAACAATCCTGTGGTCAGTATTGAAGAAATGAGCACTCTGGTCGACCCTGCAGTTCTAGATCATCCCACAGTGACCATCAATGAGCACATGCTCAATCTCTTTTGACATGCTGCCAGCGTTGGAATACCAAGTAGAGTGATGAGACTGTGGGTCCTGAAACCATGAACCTGCCACGCTAAGTTGATGACTTCTTGCAAAGTTAAGTAACTTCGTGCTAATCTGGTTCACATTTCCAGACCCATGGGGACCAACACATGTCTCACAACTATCCCTCTCAGTTCCTGTCGATGCATTGAAATCCCCCAAGACGAGAAGAGTATCTCACCTGGGACACTGATACGACGTGGTACTTTACAATGTGATAGGCTTTCCCCCCTCTTGTTTTGTCTGGCTGTGGACCCAGTGAGTGGCCTCATCAAGGAACAAGGAGACAGACACAATCTGACATGCAACAAAAAAATGACCAAAGGAACAAGAAACTTGTCACATCTAATGTACATGGATGATCCAAAACTCTTCATAACGAATGATAAGAAATTGGAAGATCAACTGAAACAAGTAAAACTGTACTCAGAGGACATTCAAATGGAGTTTGGTCTTGACAAATTTGGCAAATGCACAGTTGTACAATAAAAGAGAAAAATAACATACAAATTTTAATCGATCAAAGTACAACAATACAAGAACCAGAAAGCGAAGCATCCCACAAATACCTTTGAATAGAAGAAACAAGGACAAAAGACATAAAATGTCAGAGCCCAGGTGTGTTAGTTATTTTACTATGCGGTGTTAAAGGGATCACCCGTATTTATTTCCAACTAAAATGGCACCAGTCTACCACTCGGCCGTCTTTGATCAAATTGCAAAATGCAGTTAAGTGAAAGTGCATGCCATTAAGTGCTGTGCTTTTACCATTTTGAACAAAAATCAGACCACACATGTCTGAGAAATGGTTGGGGACATGTTTAAATAACAAAATGGATGGTAGTCGGCCATCTTGGATCTGATACCAAAAAAAAATAATGTCATGCATGTAAGCCATCATTCATTATATGTGTGGCAAGTTTGAACATGATTTGGAAATGCATGTCAGGGAAATGGTTGAGGATATGTTCGACATGTTTTTTTTTACAACTATAATGGCTGCCAGTCTACCATTCGACTCTCTGATCAGATCGCAAAATAAAGTGAGGTGCACATGTATGCCATCTTGTGCTGTGCTTGTGCCAAGTTTGAACATATTCAGACCATGCATGTTTGAGAAATGGTTGGGGACACATTTACGTTACAAAATATCTGCCAGTCAGCCATCTTGCATCTGATCTCGAAAAAAATAAGTGGATATGTTAGCCCTCATTTGATATCTCTGTGCCAAGTTTGATCAATATCGGTAAATGCATGTCCGAGAAATGTTTGAGGATGTGTTCAACATTGGGGTTTTTTGCAACTAAAAGGCCCCCATCGGCCATCTTCGATCTGATCTCGAAAAAAAAAAAGAGCTACATATATAATTTAATCCATTATTTTTTTCTGTACCTTCCAAGTTTGAACAAGATCGGTAAATGCATGTCCGAGAAATGATTGAGGACGTGTTTGATAGCTTGTTTCATTTTTTTACAACTAAAATGGCCACCAGTCAGCCATCTTTGATTGCATCGTGATACAAAATGATGTGCATATCTATGTGTTGTCTTTGTGCCAAGTATGTACAAAATCAGTCCATACATGTCTGTCCATACAAAATCAGTCCATACATAATCAGTCCATAACTGTAAACTACTCTATTTCAGTCCACTTCAGAATAAAGTCTTGTTGAGGGGTATTTGCCCAACAGTTTATTTTCGGGTCAATAATGAAACCAAGACTACACAGATGAGACAAGAGCAATACTTCTCTGCCATCCAGTCAGAACTTTTCAGACTCCTTCCCACAATGCTTTAAATTTTCCAAGTGCGTGCTTAATCCGACTCCTATTCTTTACCATTTCCCATGTTTTCTGATCATAAGCAACCTCCAATTTTTCCAACTTTTTACTCAAATACATTTTATTTTTTGCTGTTTCCCTGTCACAGCACCATTCAATTCCTCCAATCATCTTTGATTTTTCATGGATTTTATTTTAACAACCTTAAAACCTCTGAACTACATCTACTTTTTGTTTTTCACCTTCCATTTTCAAACTTTTTACCCATTCACCTGTGTTGCCAAATTGAAAAAGAAAAAGTGTATTCATTGTTCATGGACTTTTTTCCCCAAATAATTGACAATGATTGTACCCACAGAAGAAATCTGGGCTTTCGTATAATTATTTTTCATATTCCGCATGTTCGCTTCCACACACTCTTTCACACTATTCATATCCGATTTCTGTCTTCATCACATGAGTGTGCTCTACTTTCAGCGATTACAGTCAATGTGAATTTTCACATGATCTTTCACAGTTATTGAATTATCTCCCAACTTTTCCAACAAATCATGAACTTAAACAATGATAATGGGTATTCAAATGAACCTCATCCCTTCATTCCAGAAACATCACCCCTCACTCATGAAAACTCAAATTATGGGCTGCATGGAAAATATTCAATCTCAGAGTTCTGTAACTCTGAGCAGCAGCACATCAGCCTCCAGCTGAACCCACCTGAGCAATACAGCATATTCCCCAAAGTGGTGCAGTTCCCTTCACTCAAAGCCTCTCCCACCCCCAGCACACAAGAGCGTATATCACAATCTTCTCACCAAGGTTCTCAAGATGTTCTTGTTGATAGTGGTGAGGTAGAATTTCATGAAAAGCTGTGCATATTCCAAAATGCCTGATATCACGAAAGAACGTAGCCATGACACTCCAAATATAATCATCTTCCACAGCGAAGAAGCCAACATATGTCCAGCCAAAATGTATCACCAAATGTGCATATGCATTGCCCGAATAGACAGCATTATGGTATGTCCTGAAGAAGGATGGATAGCGCTTTCTGTTGCTAAGACAGTCACAGGAAGCACCATAACTAATCTGGAATAGATTCGACAAATGACATGGATTTCCTCATTTAAGGTGAAATGGAAATCCAAATTACCAAAATATTCAGAAACTCTTGTGCCAAAACCAATATGATCATGCTACCTTAATTAATACGTTGGGGACGTCATGTTGAAATTCATTATGAAGTGTTTCCTCTCAACTCTCCAGCTCTCTTCCTCACCCCAGTTTTTATATTCAAAAAGTAAAGTGGCTCTCATTTTCTTCAGTGAGACCTCTATGGAGTTTTACTTAATCCCCCATCCTCTCAACCCTAAGTCCTCAACTGCTGCACCCCCCCAATTCTAAGTCCTCAACCAACCCCACCACAAGTCTTCCAACCCCCCACAAAGCCTTTACCCTCCCTCTTCTCCTCCACCTCAACACCCTGACCTGCCCTCCCTCTTTCTTCTTTAAGTCTTGAACTCTCCCCCCACAAAAAAACTCAAACTTGTCACCCCCTCCCAACTCCAAGTCATCAACCACTCCTCCCAACATTATGTCCTCAATTTCCCTCTCCGAACTCTGTCCCCTCTTCACCCCCCCCCCCCACTCAACTACCTTTCTTCTTCATTCCTCAACTATCCCCCAACCCAAGTCCTCAAACCCTCATCCCCTCCCAGCAACTCAACCTGCCTCTCCAAACTCCCGTTTCCTCCACCCACACCCCCTCCCCCCGCCATGCAACTCTCCGTCCCCCACAACACTTTCTTCCCATTCAGCCCATCGTTTCATTTCTTTGCATTGTCCACATGAAACATCGAATTTTTCATCCACTGGAAATTCAATCTCATCCTTTTCACATTGGCATTAAACACACAAAATTAATTAGGCACAGATGATAGTTTAAAATGACAGGAGCATGAAAGTGAATGCCTGAACAATTAAAACTTACCTGCGTTGTTCTTGTTCCCATTCATTAAGAACAATGTGAAAATGTAAATAACAACAGATTGTCTCTCCCCTGTCTACAATCTCTTCCCACTTTCTTCCCATTGTTAGCAACATTCCTGTTCTTGTTCATAAAGAACAATGTTAAAAGTAAGTATAAACACGTTTAATTCACAATCGATTGATATTCCATCATCTCACGATTCTTCAGTGAAAAGAACGGTGAAGAAAGGTAAATGATAAGAAAACATACAAGGTTATTCTGAAAATTTTAACAAATTTGAGATTTTAATAACTGAATGCTATGATTTAAGCAAAGTATTAAGCTTCATTTTTTCTCCTGTTTGGATGATTATATTTCGTGAAGAAACGATTAAGGAATGTGCAGAAAGTGGAACTTCTTTTGACGCAACGCCGTGCTCTCTCACCTGCTTTTATAATCCATGACAATAGCATCGACAGGGGTCCTTTTTGTTCAGCAATTACGTAAGCAGTTTCCTTTGTACCATTTTGTGTGATCTGCTTTCATAACAAAATATTAATACAAATACACTAATAGTTTCTGCAATGTATTAATAGTTGGCAGTGGCTGAAAATGAAGAAGAATGTAGACAGCACACACGTTGGTCAGACGTGGAAGGGTTTGTGTATGTGAGCCTGGTTGGGGGTATGCGTATGGGTTGGGGCATGCATGCACACAGGCAGGCCTTTGCCAGGTAGCGAGCATGGGATTACTTTTTAAATGCTCCTGCTTGGTTTTATACAGAACACTGTGGTAAAAACGAAAACTTTGCTGTTTGGGTGCATTTAATCATCCCAGTAATCCCCTGGTTTGCTGCCTACCCTCCCTTTACACTGTCTTCCCTCCCAGTCTTCTAACACTTCCTTCAATTGCCATTAAGCTGCCTCCATTCCCCTCACACTACTGTCAATTCCCCTTACACTTCTTTCTCCTACCTTCGCACTGCCTCCCCCTCTCCTCCCACTGCCTCGCCTCTCATCGAGCTTCCTCCCCTTCTCCTCGCGCTGCCTCCCCTCTCCTCACGCTGCCTCCCCACTCCTCGTGCTGCCTCCCCCTCTCCTCGCGCTGCCTCCCCCTCTCCTCGCACTGCCTCCCCTCTCCTCGTGCTGCCTCCCCTCTCCTCGTGCTGCCTCCCCCTCTCCTCGTGCTGCCTCCCCCTCTCCTCGCGCTGCCTCCCCCTCTCCTTGCGCTGCCTCCCCTCTCTCCTCGCGCTGCCTCCCGCTCTCCTCGCACTGCCTCCCGCTGTCCTCGCACTGCCTCCCCTCTCCTCGTGCTGCCTACCCTCTCCTCGTGCTGCCTACCCTCTCCTCGTGCCGCCGCCCCCTCTCCTCCCGCTGCCTCCCCCTCTCCTCGCACTGCCTCCCCTCTCCTCGTGCTGCCTCCCCTCTCCTCGTGCTGCCTCCCCCTCTCCTCGTGCTGCCTCCCCCTCTCCTCGCGCTGCCTCCCCCTCTCCTCGCGCTGCCTCCCCCTCTCCTCGCGCTGCCTCCCCCTCTCGTCGCGCTGCCTCCCCTCTCCCTCGCACTGCCTCCCCTCTCCTCGTGCTGCCTCCCCCTCTCCTCGTGCTGCCTCCCCTCTCCTCGTGCTGCCTCCCCCTCTCCTCGCGCTGCCTCCCCCTCTCCTCGCGCTGCCTCCCCCTCTCCTCACGCTGCCTCCCCCTCTCCTCACGCTGCCTCCCCCTCCTCATGCTGCCTCCTCCTCTCCCTCGTGCTGGCTCCCCCTCCCCTCATGCTGCCTCCTCTCTCTCTCCTCACACTGCCTCCCCCTCTCCTCACGCTGCCTCCTCTCTCTCCTCACACTGCCTCCCCCTCTCCTCACGCTGTCTCCCCCTCTTCTTGTGCTGCCTTCCCCTGGCCTTGCGCCACCTCCCCCTCAAGCACCACCGCCGCCCTCAAAGACATCCCACCTCCCTCATGCAGCCTAATGCCCCACCCCAGTCTCACCATCTCCCCTTCACTCACACCAGCTCCCCTTCCCTCATGCTGCCTAACCTTCCCTCACGCTGCTCCCCCTTCCCTCATGCTGCCTCCCCTTCCCTCATGCTCCCTCCACTTTTTCACACTAGCTCCCATTCCCTCATGCTGCCTCCCCTTCCCTGACACATCCTCCCCTTTCCTCACGCTTCCTCCCTTTCCCTCATGCTGCTTCCCCTTCCCTCACGCTGCCTCCCCTTCCCTCACGCTGCCTCCCCTTCCCTCACGCTGCCTCCCCTTCCCTCACGCTGCCTCCCCTTCCCTCACGCTGCCTCCCCTTCCCTCACACATCCTCCCCTTTCTTCATGCTTCCTCCCTTTCCCTCATGCTGCCTCCCCTTCCCTCATGCTGTCTCCCCTCATGCTGGCTTACCATCCCTTCCCTCATGCTATCCTCCTCCCAAACCCCTTCCTCCACCATGTTTCTCTCTGGAGATTGTGGAGAGGAAGGGGTGTCAAAGAATGTGCAAATTGGACAAATGAAAGGTTTTCTTTTTGACAGTTGTTTTTTTACCTCCACCTGCTTTCCCTCACATCCCCCTATCAAATGCAAGTCCAGAATACCCCCTTCTTACCCATCCTCCTCTCGCCCTCTACTATCCCTCCCCTCCATTCTCTCTCCCCCCACCCCCCCCCCCCCCGTTAATATTCCCGTCAGCGAAGTGACGGGTTGTATTTGCTTGTAATAAATAAAAATTCAACCAGAACTCCTTATACAGAGACCTGCATAAACAACTGGTTTTTGTAGTCCCTGGTTAAGTAGTTTGAAGGGGAACCCAAATGCTCAGACCACCTCAAGGCAAATCTACCCGTTGATACCCTACAAAATAGAGATGGTGTCATTTTCCGATTTGTGATTAAAAGTCAAAACCTACTTATCCATCACGCTTTGCCATGATGGTACACCCAGGTGTCGCCCACCATATTCGTACTGTCAAAGAGTGACATCGTGGTATGATTTAACTCAAACGGCAAATATTTTTTGATTTTCCACATAAGTAGAGTCAACTTGTCCTTGGTGTTTGTAGTAATATAAACTGAGATGGTTTCATGCTACACCAATGGCCGAAAGACCCTAAGATTGTCAGAAATTGGACAAGGTTTGCCCGAAATACCTGAATGTGGATCGGGCTAACAAAAGTTTGGCTTTTATGCTTGGATCATTTTACAGAGGAGTATTATGAAACAACAGAGATGGCTGGATGTGGTTATCCACCACGATTGAGAAACAATGCCATCCCTACGATTAAGCAGAAGCAAGGGCTGCTGCTCGAAGTCAGAAGACCATCAGGAGGGTGAATATACTGATTCTGGCTCACTTTTCCCTATGTAAATGAATGGAGGATTTTCAGCGATTCCCTTTTTTTTTTCCTTAAAAATAAACCCCCTTTTATCCCAAGGTATATTTATTTGTCTCCCCTTTTAACCTAGGGGCTCTCTATTCAAATAACCCATACAACAAGATAAAGATTTGTTCAAGTAGCAAAGTAGTAATGTGATTTGTTAAAGGTGATTCTAAAGAAATATCTGAAATGTATAAGCCCCGGGACACTCTTTATCAAATAACCGATGCATATTGTTTAGCTCACTCATTGAACCTATAAAGATTTGTTCATTCTCAAATTCCTTCAATAGTTTAATTTTCTTTGCACAATAATCCCCATCTAAAATATTTAAAAACAAAACATTTGAATCTTTACATTTTTTAAGATACCCCTTTTGTGCCATTACGAAATGATAAACTTCTCTTAATGCTCTTGTTTGACCACCTCCTGAGCCACATATCATTTTGAGATGATAGTAAATTGTTTTTTCATTGTTCAATTGATAACCATCAAAGTTTTCAGTCCATTCAAGGATATTTATTATTTTCTTTACATCCTCTAACTCATTGGTTTTTAAATTGATTCGCTTATTTGTTTTATTTACCTTTGTTTTAGTTATTTTTTCAATAAGACATATTTGATATTTTTCACATTCATTATGTTTTCCATTTATATACCAAGAATGAGATTTTCTCCACTCTTTAGTTTGATTAATACTTGGTTTGACCATTTATATATTGCGAAAAAACGCGGCGGTAGCCCTTAAAAAACCCAAACCCATCTTCCCATCGTTAAAACACAATCTATTTTATACACTCTATCATACAATATCCATATGGAACACAATCTATTCCATTACCTAAAATAAATCTCTTATCATCAAAGGCTCCTAATGCCTTTTTATTTACTTCTTCACTATATATCTTATGTTTATAACTTCTTATTGTATTCATTTTCCTATATTCTTCTTTCTTATTCATCAAACAATTATAATAATTTCTAAAAGTTATTGATTTCTTTATTACATATTTCTTTATTCCCTTTAACCTCTTATCAATCTGATCACCATACTTATAAGCATATGCCTTTGCTCTCAATCCAATAAACTCACTCATTACTTTTCCACCCAACTCATCCTTAAACTTACCAATAACCTTTTCATTCTTTTTGGAAAATAACTCACTCTTCTTGCTGAAATTACTTGTATCATATACTCCAATATTTTTCTTCATATCTTCATAAACATCATCAGTTTTTATATCTAGGATAAAACTATCAGTGTCCATATACAACAATGAAACATTTTCACCATACTCTTTCTTTAAGTCATTATACAAATAATCATACATCAATATCTTTGATAAATCAAGAACTGCTGTTCCAATATAAATTGGTTTATCCATTACAATACTTTCCTTTTTCATATGAATTGCAGAAAAGTTCTCTGAAAAAACCTCTTCTCTCTCAAAACTTGGTTTATTTATCAATCTCGAAGCTTCTTTCCAAGATGTTGCGAATCTAATGTTTTGCCTGTTTCTAACATTTTCCATAGTCTTTCCAAATACAGCATTATTCATTAATTTATAAAAGTCCCCTTCAAATTTTACTTTTGTATTTGCTCTCATATCTGTATTGAATTGAATATACTTTTTCACCCAAGGACTTTGTTTAAATTTTAAAACTCTATGAATTTTAGCTACTCTCAATCCTTCTCTCAAAAACTGTTTCAAGCTTCTCTGATGCAAAACATATCCCTCTTTATCATAGAATGTTGTTAATAACTTTTCTGTTGATTTACCTATAATATTAAAACTTTTATGATAATCACTTAACCATTCTTTCTTTGGGGTTTCTTTCTCACATGCAAAAGGAAGATCTTTATGCTTATGATGAAGATCACTCGGGTACCTCAAATCAACTTCAAAACAATAACCTTCTTCTTCGTCATTCAATTCCTCTTGAGAAGAAATAACAATATTCATCAAAGCCTTTTCATAATCCTTTTCTTCCACCCACTTTAATTTACCATAAGGCAGAGATTGAGACATTGCCCATCCATACAAATTATTAGCATCAAAATACATCAAATAATTACTATCTTTTTCACTATCATAATTTGGAAGATATTTATTATTTGCTTTAGCATATCTTTTTGAACATACTTGTGATATTCCACCTCTCTTGGACTTCACAATCATCAAAAGCATATCAACATCACTGATTAAATCTATATCTTGTTTTGTCATTTTCAACATTGCACTCCAAGCTTAACCAGGAGCTGTGAAATAGTGGGCAGGATCTAATCCATAACAATTTTTATTATGACAGAGTGATCTAAAAGCTTCAAACACATCAGCTAACAATAAAACATCTGTTTTTAGATATAAATCATGATATTCTCCAAGATTCTTTATCTTAAATATTTTCCATATTTCTTGTGCGTGTTTATATTCCTTATCACTTATCTCTTCTTCATAAAGGTTCTTATAGAAACTTTCCTTTGATGGAAGTTGTGTTTCTTTAAATCTCATAAATGAATCCATATAATCATAAGGATAAATTCCCTTACTTGTAAGAATTTTCTCTTTACTTTGAATTTCATTCCTTGTTTGAATTTCCTCTCTCGTAAGAATTCCTTCTTCAATCAGAATTTCATCTTTAATCAGAATTTCCTCTTTAGTTAGAATTTCATTCATTGTTCGAATTTTCTTTATAATTAGAATTTCATCTTCAGTTGGAATTTCTTCATTAATTTCCTCATTAATTAGAATTTCCTCTTTACTTTCAATTCTCTCTTTAATCTGAATTTCCTCTTTAGTGAGAATTTCCTCTTTTGGAAAGAATGAATTAAGATTTGTAAAAGAGTCCGTGGAGCTTAGATTTGATGCGAGGTAGGCTAGTGGTGTTCCCATAAACTTGTAAGAATCAAGAAACCGAATACGAGTTATAGGTTTTGTGAATATCATTTTTGTAAATGAAATATACTTTTGACTTGTGTTTGTTATGGCAGAAATATTCCCTGGTGTTTTTGAAAGTTCATTTATAAATAGATGTGTATCATAGTTGGCGCTGTTGTGAAGAAAGACTGGAATAAAAGAAGGTAATTTATAATTAAGATTACAACAGGAATGAGCGGGACCTCTATATTTACCAGTAAGATGACAATGATCCCTAACTTTAGACTCCTTAATTTCCCCCTCACAAATATGACAGATATCGTTCTTTCTAAATTCTAAGTTTTCTTCTTTGGTTAATTTCATCGGTTCATTTGTTTCTTTCATTAATTTAGTGAGTCTTATACAATCCTTTTCTAATCGTATTACAAACTCTTGTGAAGCTTTTTTTCCACGATAATGTTCAAGTTTGTTCTACTTTTCTCCAACAGATGATTTGAGATAATAACAGAAACCACAAGGAATATGTTTTTGATATTTATTTGTATATGATTCTTTTGGATTAGGAGAAGCAGTATTAATCTTTTTAAGGATACACTCAAAATCAGCGTATATCACAAATGGGTGCATGATAGATTTATTATAATCTTCAAAAGAAATCTTTTCACCAGGTTTAGGCATTGTAATTACAGCTGATTTATGATTACTACTATATTTTGAATGTTGTTCTAATCGTTCTTTTGAATGAAATGAATTAAGACATCGCTTACAAGGATATATTTTGTTTGCTGTTCTGAATACCTGAGAAGAGATTAATCTTGATAAATTATTGATGTATGTGTAATGTGAATTCTTTCCAACACTAAAATATAAAAGATCAATGTGTGTTTCTTCATTTTTATAGTTGTTTGAAATTTTTAATATTTGAACTTTTTTGTATCCGTTAATCCATATACATTAATAGAAAGATGATTCTTTTTCTCAAATTTAGGAATATCTGTTAGTGGCATTGGGAATTTAAAATCTTTAATGTCCAAGGTATTCTCATATTTCATATATTGTTTTACTCTTTCTGAATTACATTTTGGTGGATGAAAGAGAGCAAGAACCGACCAGAGAAAACATTTATTATCATTGTTCTTAATATTAACAAATGCCTTCTTTAGTTTTATTTCTTTTGGTAATTCAATATAAGAAGAAGCTTTAAGAGGGTTTGATTTTAGAATGTGTATATCTAAAAAGATGATTTTTTTAATATTGAATCCACTTCCTACCACTGTATTATCAACATCCTCCTCTTGTCTTGATAGTTCTTCATAAACCCCACTATTCAAAAAATCTTGAAATGATGTTATAAAATGAAGATCTGTTCTCATATAAGGAGTTTGTTCTTCATCTTGTCTTTTCATATTCATTTTGACTCCCATATAAAACTTTAAAGTTTTCATTTCTTTTAATGTCTTTTTAATAAATTTTTCAACATCGGGTTTCACTATTTCAATTGATTCAGCTATTGATGATGGACCCGGTTCTCCAAATTGAAAAATCCTTATTTTTATATGCCCTTTAAATGCCCCATCAGTGTTTTCAATATAATAGTCTCCCTTTACTTTAAACTCATTTTTCTTGTGTTTTTGTGATTGAAGATGTCTATTATAACTACTCTTCAAAACATCCTTTGAGCAGATATCACAATGTTTTCTTTCCAACTCAAGAGGAGATATTTTATGAAATAGATCAAATGTGTGTTTGTTGGTTCGGAGGTGTTTTCTATAATGTTTATATTTGTGATTACAAACATCGCAGTGTGTTGTATTCAGCATATTTATATAATAAATCTTTGCTTAAACTAAAATTTTCTTGATGAAAATTTAGTTTATTTTACAGGTGAATCTGTGCTTAAAACCATTTTATCCTCCAACTTTTTCACTTAATAAATACAATGTTTCAAGACACAAAAGACAAGTTTCAATCAATCTCTTCATTTGTTAAAAAATACTGAGAAATATGTCAAGGATGTAAAATTGAACAAAGATAAATATAGCAACTATTGGATAAAAACAATTATGGTAAATAATATGAGTTCTTCAATTTCCTTCAGTGGAAGGGCTTTTAGTATACCTGGTAGAACATCAATTAAAGTATCTCTAACAAAAGTTTCTCCTCTCCTTCTAGTAATAAATTCAAAACTAGAAAAAGCAATGAAACAAGAAAAAGTATCAAAAAACAAAAACCTCTGGATGAAGCTTTAGAAAGGAAAGATAAGACCATCTGTAATATGCAAGGAGAAATTTGTATTTTTTTCAACAACCCTAAAGATGTAAATCCTGATGAAATAAAGGATGTTAATATATCAGGTGAAATGACATTTCATTCAATAGTAATTAACGATCATTTTAAAATTACCTTAAATAAAAAAAATGTTGTCGTTGAATCTGATAATGAAAAAAAGTATATCGATATCGATGGTAATATTATTAAATATGAGTCAATATACAACTGAAAGTATATATGAATTTCAGTTTAAGTAAAGTTTTACTTTATAAATATGCTAGACTTTCCTGATTCTCCATATGACAAATTTGAGAATTGTCCTGCGTGTGAAAGACGGGGATTAAACACAGAGTCAAAAGCCTATAAACAATGTATATTCTGTGATTATCTTCTAATTAATGATAATAAAAAATATAAAAAGGAAAATAATTATTTTAGATTTACACCAAAAATGAATTACTTTACAAGATTGATTAGAGAAATGAATGTAAAGTATGAGGGTGATAACACACCTTTCCTTACAAGGGAAGAAACTGTACATATTAGAGAAATGTTCAAAGGATTGTTGTTATATATTATTCATGGATGTAATTTTCAGGGAAATATCAACACAAGATATTGAATAAATAAAATAATGGATTATCTTGAAATTAAACCTGAACTTAGGATAAAATATAGAGTTTCTAAAAAAGCCAATAATAAATTAAATAACCTGTTTTCCAAATATATAAATGAATGATTTTTTACCTATTTGGGAAAATAAGATAAAATTTAACAACCATAAAAATCTTCCAAATTCATTAAGATGTCTCGTAGTTGGTTCAAGTGGATGTGGAAAAACCTGCTTACTTTTAAAAATGCTCCTCACTCCCAACTTTTTAGATTATGATAATTTAATAATTTTCACAAAGTCGAGTTTTCAACCAGAGTATCAACTACTCTCACAAGGTTTTAATGCTGGTCTTCAAAAAGAAGATATAATCGGTTTATTTAAACGTCAAAAAAACCTAAATGATTATAACATTGAAGATATAATTCAACTATTTTGTGATACACAGAGATGTAAAAAGAAATCAAATCCTATAACTTGTATTCTTAGTGATAATACTGATGATATACCGTCTCCCCAAGATTTGAATAAATCAAAAAAGAACCTCGTTATCTTTGATGATTGTGTTAATGAGAGAAACCAAACGGTAATGGACAGCTACCACACAAGAGGGAGACATTCTTCTTGTAATTGTATTTATCTTAGTCAATCGTACTTTCAACTTCCTCGTCGTTCCATCAGAAACAATGCTAATACTTTTATTTTATTCAAGTTAAATTCAATAGATATCAATAACTTTTGGAGAGATAATTGTTCGACATTATGTAGTAAAAAGAAATTTGAGGATTACATGAAGCACACGACTGAAAAATATAAATATATTGTTGTGAAACAAGATGAGATATTAAGGGATATATTTTTTGTTTTATAAACAATTACATATATAAATGACAACTATTATTATAAATCTTGTGGGTAAATCTGCTTCTGGAAAAAACTTTCATAAATCAAGGTTCTTGTGTAGTACAAATGAGAATATTGTAAATTTACTTAAAAAACACCCCGTGATACGCATTGTATCAACAACAACTAGAGCAATAAGACCTGGAGAAGTAAAAGGTGAAGATTATCACTATATTTCATTGGAGGAACATATGCGATTGAGTAATGGACAAATATTTGAGGAGGTTTCTCTTGGTACAACAAAATATTCACATTGTAAGAGTGAGTTAAAGAAACTAAAATCTGGTGGTGTTGGGATATTAGAAACTAATCCAGAAGGAACGAGACAAATTATTAAATATCTGAGCGGAGTGAAGATTTTATCATTCGGTTTTAATGTTGATGAAGAAACTCAACGCAAACGTATGAAAAGCAGAGATGCAAGTATTAGTGAAGAAGAAATTACAACTCGCATTAATGTTAATAAAGAATTTGATGAAATATTAAAAGAAAAGGATTTATTTGAACACATCTACTTGAATGATGAAGAAAAGGAAAATTTCCCTGTTGATCTTTACAATTCATTAAATGATATTTTACAATAAATAAATGGATGCAAAAGAAAGAGCAAGAAGATTTAAGGAACATCAAGAGTTTGTTTCAAAAGTTGTAAAACAACAGGAAGACATATAGAAGAAACGCAGACAGAAACTAACGGGCGAAGAAGCATTTGAAAGAAAACAAGAGAAATTTTTTAAACCACTTTTAAAAACTTCCCAAGAAAAAATGAAAGATGTTTCCACAGTTCCCACAATAAAATATACTCCCTGAAAGCTCCAAATGTTAAAAGATTTCAGTCAAATGATGGAGGAAGAATTAGAGCATATTGGAGAATTAGAATATCATGATGAAGAATTATTTCAACAACTGGAAGAGATGAATCGACCCCCTGATTATATTGTGAATGCTGTTCAAAACAATGAATATTCAGCGGATTCAAAAACCAAAGCAGGACTCATTCCAACAGAACAACCAGCAATATTTCATCTTGTTCAAGAAAAGGTATTGATATTTAATGATGAATTAAGGTTCTTGGGTTCTGCTCAACCCCCTGTTAAACTTACTCCGACATTAATGTTTCTTCTCACAAAAGATGGAAGACAAGGTTCTACTGTGAGGGATGAATCAAAGTATATTGATAAACCATTGGATATGGAAAATAATGATGATAGAGTATATATTGATCTGCTGAACACTCTAAATTATAAGGTTATTCTTTCTGGTAAAAGGAGGAAGAATGAGAAGGAGAAACACATTATTCAGGCTTTAAGTATCCTTGGTTCAGGTGTTAGTTTTCTTCCAAATGACCCATCACAATTAGTTAATAGACTGTTATTGTTGTTAGGCAGTAAGAAGGCTGGAAATAACAATTGTTTTAATGAAGCATCAGCCATTTTAGACCAGTTGATGAACATGAAAATAATTAATAAATCTCAATATAAAGACATTTTATCTCATATTAAATAAGATGAGAAGCACAATCCTAAGTTTCAATTTCACAACAAGCGACCACACATCTTCATTCCCATACCCACTACAACTTGACACAACAAAAGAATATGAGGCATCTTTATTGTCCATGGAAACTTATAATACCTTATTTAATATAACCGAGAAAAATGACAAGTTTAGTTATAATCCGGGAAGTGGATACAAAACGATAACAGTCTCACCCGGAGCATATGAGATTTCTCAAATATCTTCCGAAATTGCTCATCTTATGAAAGAAGAGGGTGATGAACCAAAAAATATTGTTATAAACATTCAAAAACGTACTTCAAAATCAACGATTAAAGTTAAAAATAACTACACGGTTGATTTCACAATCGATAATTCATTACGAGAGTTATTGGGTTTCTCCTCAAAAAAGATTGAAACTAATGGGACGTTTTACAGTGATAATGTCATTCAAATATCCTCAGGAATAAATTCAGTGTTAATTCACTGTGATTTGATTGATGGTGCTTATAATGATGGAAAAAAAAACAAATACAATATTTTCATTCAGCGCATACTCAACCCCAATTGGTTATAAATTCAATATGGAAACTAAAAATTTGGTTTATCTACCTGTGTCAGGAAAAACCATACACAGAGTAAATTTTAGGATAACCGACCAAGATAATCGTGTGATTTCTTTTAATGGAGAAGTTATATCCATCAGAATTCACCTACGTGAAGTTTTCCAATAAATAAATACGATGGTGATTGTGAGGAAACACGAGTTGGGAAAATATAAAATAATTACAGGGGATGGGATGTTCCTTTCTCCATACTACAAGGGTGAAAGTATGCATCTTGGTAGAAGATACTATAAACCTAAGAGACAAAGGGGTGTTGGACATCAATTTAGAGGAGATGGGATAATTGATACTCTCATGGGTATTGGTTCAACTATTCTTAAACATAAAGATCTAATTGGTTCAACTGCTTCTGCTGTGGGAAATGTAGCAGGTGCTGTAAAGAGTATAAAAGATGCTCAGAAGGAATCTCATAAATTACAAGCAATAAAAGAAATTAAGAAAGGCAAAACTCAGTTGTCCCCCCAAGAACGACAGAAAATAATTCAAATACTTGGATCAGGGTTTCAAAATTTTTAACAACTTTTTTCCTAAATAAATACAAGTATGGAAGCAATTGATAGTATCTATGATTTGGATGATACTATTATTATCTCAAACTCCACTAAAAAAGAAGATTACTTCAAGGTAAATGCAATAACTGGAACAGACTGGAATACGAATGGTACAAAAAGTTTTGAAATAAATAATCAACAAACCGATTTGAATCTTTCCGAAAGTTTCTTGTTGTGTAAATTTAAATTCACTAAAGCTGGGAATAACACAAACGCTACACTTGTAAATGATTTCTTCTGGAAAATGTTTGATAGTGTTCGTTTGTATATTGGAACACAAGAAGTTGAAGCGGTTGATTATGTCTCTGCTGTATCTGAAATGATGAAATTTACACTCGAAACATTCAGTGATAGAATGGGAAAGGGGTCTGTCGAAGGTTTTATTCCTGATATGTCAACGGGAACAAACACAGACCCTGGATATACTCAAAGGAAAGGAATGTATAATGATGATACAAAAGCAGAAAATAGTTTTACTGTGGCAGTTCCTCTTAAAGGTATATTTGGATTTTGTGATCATGATAAAGTTCTGTATGGTCTTAAAATTAGATTTCAACTACAAAGGAATGATAATGAAAATCGATTGCTTTTTGGTGTTGGTCGTGCTTTTGGTGAACAGAATAAATTTGCAATTGAGGAGACGAGTTGGTATATCAGTGAATATACTCCTAATCTTAAAACAGAAGAGATGTTGAATCGAAGACTTAACTCAAAGAAACCACTCAGTGTATCATACCTCAAAAGAAGATGTCAACACGTTAAACTCAACCAAACTACTTACACGTGGAATTTGGGTGTTCTGGAAGGAAAGCCACGATATCTGTGGATCATTTTTAAAAAGCCAGATGGTGATACTGAGACTGATAAGAATAATGCATTGAGTGATAATGCTAAGGTGAAACAACTTCGCGTTTCTCTAGATGGAACATTTTATCCACGAGATAGATTGGAAATTAATTGGGAAAAAAATGATTTTGCTGAAGCATACAAGTCTTACCATAAGGTGTGTGAAAGTAATGGAAATAAAGAACCTATTTTGGATATGACAGCATTTAAAAGTTTGTATACAATTTATGCGTTTGACCTGAGCGCTCAAAAGGAAACTATAAAGTCTAATCGAGTGGATACTTCCCTATACATTGAAAGAGGAGAGAGTGAAGAAGTTGATACATATTGTTTGCTTTTGGAAGAAACAGAATTGCAGATTAATACAGATAATGGTGTGATGATTAGTCTCACATAATTTTTTGTTAAATAAATGAGTGGCAAAGTACCAACTGGGGTATATGTGAATCAAATCAATCTTCATAAACTATCATCTTGTGTTCAAAATCAAAAGCCTTGTACGATTAACGTTAATACAATTCAGAGAAAAGGAGCAGTAAGAATTGATGTTTTGCTCACAAGAGAACAGGTTAAAATCTTGAATGACTCTGGCTCACTTAAAATTAAAATGACAAAACCAATGTTGAAAAAATATTCAATAAGAGAGACGAGTGGAGGATTTCTTCCATTTCTAATTCCTTTATTTGCTGGTTTAAGTGCGGTTGGAGCATTGACGGGTGGTATTTCAACAGCAGTGAAAACTGCCAACGAAAGGAAGGCTCAACTCCAGGCTCAAAAATAATTGGAAAGACATAACAAAGAGTTGGAGAAACAAATTAGTGGAAGTGGTGTAATTGAGATTTTGCTGAAAAACTTGAAGGTCTGCCTGATAAAGCGAGATTGTTAGTTGGAGATATGCTTTCTTCTATAGCACAAGTAGGTGTAAAATTAACGAAAAGAGGTAATGGATTATATCTTTCTAATAAATAAATGAGCATTGATGAGTGGTTGAAAGAATTTGGAAAGAATACAACATCAAATTTACAACTTGTCAAATATTGTAAGAAATTAAAAATTCATAATGTGGTTATTTGTATGAGAGATGAATTAACAAATGTGCCGAAACATTCAAAGAATATTATTATGAACTTAGAAGATAATAATGGGAACGGTTCTCATTGGGTTTGTATTTTTAATAGTCAAGACAAATATTATTTTGATAGTTTTGGTCTTCCACCACCTGTTGAAGTCATAAAATTCTTACAGAATGGTGTTTATCAAACATTTCAAGTCCAAGAATTAAATTCCAAGTGTTGTCTTCAATTATGTCTATATGTGTTATTTCAACTCAACAAAAATAAAAAAATTTATGATACTATTTTTAATCTAATATAAATGACTTATGTTGGTAAAGATGGTTCTATCTTTGGTGTATCTCAAGAACTGGATATTGATTTATCAAATTATTACACAAAGGCACAGGCTGAACGACATAAATATAATATAACCAAAAATATTAACATGAAAAATGCTTATAAATTAAAAAATTATCCAAGCCCGACTGACGCGAATGACTTGGTGAGATTAAGCGATTTATCACAATATATATCCTTAAATAAAACAGCCGTGTATTCCAAAGATACAGAAGTGTTGATATTATCTCCAGGTCATGCAGAATTCACAGTTCGAATTAAAATAAATTTTTATAAAGAAGGGCGTATCATTTGTATGAGAATAGAACAATGGGGGTATGATATGAATGATTTAGGGTATAATTGGTCATTTAAAATTAACCTCGAAGACCTGGAACAATTAAATCAGTCTCGTAAGGAAGAATATTATCCACTTGGTATCGAGAATGAGTTTTGTGGGTCCACGATTAGTAAACAACAAATAAAAGAATTTAATAAGGGTAAATATAATAATGGTTTTGCCCTTGTTTATCTCATGAAAACAGAAAAAACAGGATTATATATAATAAGTAAGGAAATACAAAATGATTTAACTATGGGAAGATGGGGAGGTGTTTCGTGCCATAATATCATTCTAACATATATTTCTAATACATAAATGACAGCAAGAAGGCTTCAAGAAAATTATCATTTCTGTGTCCAAACATACCTTCAAGAAAAGGGTATTCGGTATTTTAATAAATATGTTCTACAACATAAGAATGAGGTATTTTCAATAAAAGATTGGCATTATGCTGATGTTGATAAACCGGCAACTTTAGATTTAATTAGAATGTTAAATAATGAAAAAATTATAAAGTTAAGAAAAGGTAAGGCTCTTTTAGAAATTCAAAAGAAATTTTATTGGTTTCCTGTTGTAAAAACAATTATTTTCGATGCAGGAATAACAAGAAATCCTGATGAATATATGTATAATATTCTATGGGGTGTAAGCGATTCAAGGATAGTAAGGGATGAGGAAGGAGTTGAAGAAGAGAGGGAAGAGGAGAAAAAGAAGGAGGAGAGGGAGAAGAAAGAGAAGGAGGAAAAGGAGAAGAGAGAGAGGGAGGAAAGAGAGGAGAGAGAGGGAGGAAAGCGAGAAGAGAGACAAGAGAGAGAGGGAGGAAAGGGAGAAGAGAGAGAGGGAGGAAAGAGAGAAGAGAGAGAGGGAGGAGAGGGAGGAGAGGGAGGAAAGAGCGAGACTAAATAAATATGAAAATATGGAAACCAGTGAGATTCAAAAAAGATCAAGGGTATTACAGAAAATAACTCAACCCACCGAGGAGGAAAACAAAGAATTGACAAGTCTATTTGCAATATTTTCTACAAGACTATTGTCATCGGCAAGATATTCATTTTAATTCAAGTTTTTCATTTTTTTTCTTAAATAAATGGAGGAGAGAGTGAAGGCATTTCTAAGGATTCTTTATGTTTTAAAAATAAGATTCAAATGTGTATGTTGGAAACTAAAAAGGTTTTTGCACTCTGCAGGAATTTTTCTCATAAATAAATGAGTTATTGTCTCAAATGTAAAAAGAAAACTAATACTAAAAATATTTCATATATTAAAAGTAAAAATAACAGGGTTATACAAAAAGGTATATGTTCGTTGTGTGGTTCAAAAAAAATCAATTTATCTCCAAACACAAACTCGGAGGAGATATACAAAAGTTTTTATCAGGAAGTAAATTTACAACGACTGGAATACCAGGGGAATTACATCTACCAGGGTATTCTTTCTGTGGTCCAGGCACAAACTTGGATAAAAGATTAGATGAGGCAGACAATCCTAAATCCTGGAGTTAACCAATCAATAGAGTTGATGAAGTGTGCATGAGACACGATAATGATTATGGGAATACCACAACGTTGGAAGAAAAACATGAAGCCGATAGAGAAATGTTGCATAATTTGTCTCTGATACAAAATCCAACCCTGAGAGAAAAAGTTGATTGGTTCATTGTCAAGAAGATGATCAGTGCTAAATTGAAACTTGGACTTGGAAATTCAAAAAATTAGTAAGCTCTAATGATGTCATTAAGATTGAAGAGCAATTAGCTGATGAATTACATAAACCAATATTCACAAAGTTTCAGAGAAGGAAAGTTTATTCCAAGGAAGTAGATTATATCTGGTCTGCTGATTTGATTGAACTCAATAATGATAAGGGGTACAAGTATGCTTTAACCGTTATTGATTTGAGGAGTAGATATGCGTGGGTTGTCCCTTTAAAAAACAAAACAGGTGATACTCTTATGTTAGCTTTTCAACAGATATTTAATAAAAGTAAGAGAAAACCTAAAAAATTGTGGACTGATGAGGGTAGAGAGTTTTATAACAAGACATTTATGAATTTTCTAAAAAATAACAGTATTACATTATACAGTACCTTTAATGAAGGGAAGGCAGTTGTTGTTGAACGTTTTAATCGTACCTTAAAAGAGAGACTATATAAAAAATTCACACAACTCGGTTCACAACAATGGTCATCTTTTATTCAGGATATTGTGGATAAGTATAATGACACGATTCACACGTCAACAAATATGAAACCATCAGAAACATTTACAAAATTAACATATGAAAAAGAGATTAATGTCAGAAAACCTAAGTTCAAAGTTGGTGATATCGTAAGAATATATAGGTGGAAATCTCATTTTGAAAAGGGTTTTACTGAACGATGGACGAAAGAACTTTTTAAAATTGTTGATGTAATCGATACGGTTCCTTGGACTTATAAAATATATGATTTGGAAGGGGAAGAGATTTTAGGTTCATTTTATTCACAGGAATTACAAAAGACAAAACGAAGCAGATAATACTCATGGGAGCAATGGGTTGTCCCTTCACTCCCTCCTACTATACACCTTTGTGGACACTAGAGGGACAAGTCCGAGGTGTATTACAGTATATAATGTGTGTCAAGGGGGACGTTCTTAGATCTGTGAACCCCAAACACAGAATCCTCAACTGAATAGTCAAGGCTTAACTTTTGTTTGTTGGTGTGTGTGTGTGTGTGTGTGTGTGTGTGTGTGTGTGTGTGTGTGTGTGCAATGGGAGCAATGGGTTGGCGCTTCACTCCCCCCTACTATACACCGTTGTGGACACTCGCGGGCCAAGTCTGAGGTGTATTACAGTATATAATGTGTGTCAAGGGGGACGTTCTTAGATCTGTGAACCCCAAACACAGAATCCTCAACTGAATAGTCAAGGCTTAACTTTGTTTGTTGATGTGTGTGTGGGTGTGTGTGTGTGTGTGTGTGTGTGTGTGTGTGTGTGTGTGTGTGTGTGTGTGTGTGTGTGTGTGTGTCTCTCCCAACCCTCACATTCAAAATCTCAACCCCAACCCTCACATTCAAAATCTCAACCCCAACTCAATCCTCGCCCAATGCAATGTCTTTTTCAAAATGAGATTTCCACCTATATATATAAATATATTTTTTACGTTTTTTTTTTTTTCTCTTCTTCCAATTCTGTCTTTTAAGGCTTTCAGGTTTGATGACGTAGAAAGGGGGAGTAAGCCTGCACTTTCTTCCCAGAACGAACAATGTATATTTTTTATATTTTTTTCTCTTCTTCCAATTCTGTCTTTTAAGGCTTTCAGGTTTGATGACGTAGAAAGAGGGAGTAAGAATTTTCTTGATAGGTTTAGATCCCAAAGAGTGGTAGCATTTCAAGTCTTCAAAATAAACCCAACTTTCCAAGTCTCCAAGGTATAACCACATTCCTGGTGAGTTTCCAAGATATGTATCACATTGTGAGTTATCAAGCCAGAACCCACATTTCAAGTCTCCAAAAATAGAACCATCTATCCAAGACTCCAAGGTAGAATCACAATTTCCAGAAATATAGTGGGTTTCAGTGATAGATCTCACATAGTATAACTGTGGATCATCAAGGAAATCTCCATTTTTCCAATTTTTATGGGTTTCAGTGATAGATCTCACATAGTATAACTGTGGATCATCAAGGAAATCTCCATTTTTCCAATTTTGATGGGTTTTGGTGATAGATCTCACATAGTATAACTGTGGATCATCAAGGTCAGGTCAGGTCAGGTCAGGTATGGGAGCATGTGCCAGAACAGCACGTCGCTGCATCCACTTTCCGCCGGTACTCCAGGGGCCTCCGTCTGGCCATCCCCCAGGCAGATGCCAGGCCCATCCCCATCTCCTTGAGATGATGGTCAACCTGTTGCAACCACGAGGCACGTGGTCGACCCACTGGCCTCCTCCACTCATGAGACTCCCTCGCTGAGAGAATCTGGTGAGCAGGATCAGAGTCAGGAAAACGAGCCACATGTCCATACAGCCGCAACTGATGCTCACGGACTATGCAGGTAACAAATCTCATCCGAGTCTCTCTCAGCAACCGCTCGTTGGACACAAAATCCGACCAGCGATAGCCAAGGATTCTCCGAAGAGACCTGGTACCAAAGGAATTAAGTCTCCGTCTCAGATCCTTGGTCAGAGTCCAAGTCTCGCACCCATAGAGCAAGACTGGAAGTACCAAGGACCTGAAGACTCAGACTTTCATCCTCCCGCACAGGTACCGGCAGCGCCACACCCCATGATCCAGTGAATCCATGACTCCCCAGGCCCGACCCAGACGTCTATTGACCTCTGACTCGCAGCCAGCAGAGACATGAATATCACTGCCAAGGTAAGTAAATCTCTCCACGACCTCAACATCCTCACCACAAACAGACACAGACAGGACAGCAGCATCCAAGATGTCACCGAAAGCCTGGATCTTAGTTTTGACCCAAGAAACCCGTAATCCCAACGGCTCCGACTCCTCATTCAGCACCTCGAGGGCCGCCAAGAGGATGTCTAAAGTCTCCACAAAGATGACTGCATCATCTGCAAAGTCAAGGTCCGAGATCTTGACATTCCCAAATGACGCACCGCAACTTGATCTCTCCGACATCCTCCCTAGAATCCAGTCCATACAAGTGCTGAAAAGTGTGGGGGCAAGTACACATCCCTGACGAACTCCAGTAACAACTGGAAATAAGTCAGAGATGGTACCACCACACTTCACAGCACTCTCAGTACCAGAGTAGAGTTCAGACATCAGATCGATCAGTTTTGGTGGCACCCCACGAAGACCAAGAATCCTCCAGAGGACATCCCGATTCACTGAATCGAACGCTTTACAGAGATCAACATAGGCTGCAAGCAGCCCCTGCCGAAACTCTCGTCTGCGTTCGGTGAGGACACGAAGTGCAAGGATACGGTCAATCGTTGACCTCTTTGGTGTAAAGCCTGACTGCTCTGGACGCTGGTGCTCAAGCAGATGGTGGCGAACCCTATCGAGAATTATCCAAGCAAAGACCTTGCCCGGCACTGAGAGCAGCGTCACCCCTCGGTAGTTGTTGCAGTCTTGGTGATCACCCTTCCCTTTCCAGAGAGGGACAACAAGGCCCCTCTTCCAGTCAGTTGGGATGATGCCTGTGTTCCAGGCAGAGCACAAAACTGCATGCAACGACACGAGTGCAGCATTTCCACCAGCCTTGAGAAGTTCGGCATGGATGCCACAGATCCCTGGAGCTTTGCCCCGTTTCAACTGGTTCACCGCAGCCCGTGTTTCCACAAGCGTAGGTGGACCACAGTTGATTCGAGGGTCAGCAACAGGGATTGTAACACCCTTGACGTCCAACTCGACAGTTGGGGGATCAGCCTGGTACAACCGCTCAAAGTAACCGGCCCAGCGGACCTTCACTTCAGACTCCTCTGTCAAGAGCCTACCACTCTCTGCTCGAACTGTAGTGCTCCGAGGGATGGGCTTGGATGAACGTAATGCGCGAATTACCCTGTAAGCGGGACGAGAATCACCTGTCCACAGGTGATGCTCTACCCCTCACAGATTCCTCGCACATAGGCCTCCTTGTCCACCCTCAGTGCACGTACAGTTTTACGCCTCAGCTCCCTGAACAGCTCAGCTCTGCCATTCAGCCTGGCCCTGCGACTCTGGTCAATGGTATCCAGTGTCCCTTGAGAGACAAAATTCTTCTTTGCCCTGCGGTGAGCTCCAAGGCATCCACCGGCAACATCAAGGACGGTGGTCTTGAAGGCGCTCCACAACTCTTCAGGACCCCCAAAGCACCCAGACCCCCAAGTGTCCACTCAGCCTGTTCGCAAACTCCTCAGCTACTCTCTCATCCCTGAGCTTGGCAACATCCAGTCTCAGCTGGGATGGTACCATTCTCCAGGATTTAAGGTGCAGCTTTAGAGTTGCTACAACAAGCCTGTGGTCAGTATTGAGGAACTGAGCACTCCGGTAGACCCTGCAGTTCTGGATCATCCTCCAACGACCGTCAATGAGGACATGGTCAATCTCCTTTGCCACACCGCCAGCGTTGGAATACCAAGTCCAGCGATGAGCTTGTGGGCACTGAAACCATGAACCAGCCACCCTAAGTCCATGACTTCTTGCAAAGTCAAGGAACTTAGTGCTATTCTGGTTCATAGTTCCTGACCCATGGGGACCAACACACACCTCATAACCATCCCGATCAGTTCCAGTCGATGCATTGAAATCCCCCAAGACTAGAAGTGTATCTCGTCTGGGGCACTGATCAACCACAGACTCGAGTGTGGCGTAGAATGCATCCTTCACGGTGAGATCACTCGCCTCAGTCGGAGCATAAACAGAGACCAGGGAAATGACACCCAAGGAGTGACGAATCCTTAATCTCATAATACGCTCGTTGACCGGTGTTACCTCAATTATCATTGGGGTCAGCTTATTGGACACAGCTACAGCAACTCCTTGGGTATGGTAACCATCAGAGCGACCAGACCAATAGTAGGTGTAACCACCTACCATTATCTCGCCGCAATCCGGTCTCCGAACCTCAGAGAGAGCTGCAATCCCGATGTCCAAACGCTTGAGCTCAGATGATAACAGAGACAGGTGATCATCCTCTCTTAGGGATAGGACATTCCAGGCACCCACCCGAAGGGACTGCCTCAGGTTAACCCAAGGAGACCGCCGTCTGGTGGACGACACCTCAGCACCACTCCGACACACTCTCCCGCAATCTGACCCAGGGATGTTACCCCGTGGTTTCCCTCCTATCAAAGATTGGGGGTCCCGAAGGCTTTGCCCCAATCCCGTCATCCGGTGAGCTGCCCTGCGAAGGGAAGCTGCACAGGAGGTACTCCCACGGAGTGGGTTTTCAGATTTTTTTGCGTTTTTGCGTTTTGCGGAATGAAGGGTTTTACGGTGGCCGGAGTGCAAATCCTGCCACCAACCTCCTAATAAGAAGTGACCCAACTGCAGGAGGACGTCCGCAGACACAATTGGGCACTAGATATGGATGGCCGTTGGCTCACAAGGAGCTCCTCCGCCCTTTGATCATCAAGGAAATCTCCATTTTTCCAATTTTTATGGGTTTCAGTGATAGATCTCACATAGTATAACTGTGGATCATCAAGGAAAACTCCATTTTTCAAAATGTCTGAAAATTGTGAGTCTCCAAGGTAAAACTTGTATTCTGGCTCATCAAGGTATAACTTGTTCAGGGGGTATTGTCTTGATAACTCACAATGAGTACTATTGTTGCAAAACTCTTTTTCAGGACTTTGCTGGTCTCCAAGGTATAACTCTTTGGTTGGATCATCAAGGACGAACTCATTCTGTGGGTCTTGGTCGCTCATATGGTCTTCAACCAAGCCAACAATTTCGCTCTAAGTTGTAGCAAAAGCAGTATTTTCATTTCGTATTTCAGATACAATTTCCTGTGAGAGAAAATAATAATGCATTAATTAAGTTATTTAATTATTAAATGAGTCGATGTTTAAAAGGAACTAAAAATAGGAAAATAAAATCTTACCTCAATGGATAAGAGGTTTGAATCCAGTTCATCAACTTGAAGGTTTAGTTCCATACAAGTCAGAGAGTTCCAAGAAACCCCAAAGTCATCCCACTCAAGGTCTTGCTCGTTCTGTCGGTCTTGGTCGCTCATAAGGTCTTCAACCAAGCCAACAATTTCACCCCAAGTTGTGGCAAAATCGGTATTTTCATATTGCATTTCAGATACAATTTCCTGTGAGAGAAAATAATAATGTATTAATTAAGTTATTTAATTATTAAACGAGTCGATGTTTAAAAGGAACTAAAAATAGGAAAATAAAATCTTACCTCAATGGATAAGAGGTTTGAATCCAGTTCATCAACTTGAATGTTTAGTTCCATACAAGTCAGAGAGTTCCAGGAAAGCACACAGCACACCATCACCAGCAAAAAAAATGTTTAAAATGGAGCCTGGGCTTGAGGCTTTTATAGGGAAAGACTGTTGGGTGTGGTTTCCTGTGGAAATTCCCTGGTGGAATTTCATAACATGCTGGAAACCATTTCATAACATGGAAACCATAGAAACTGAAACATGCTGGAATTTTCTCGTGATTTCTTTGTGAGTCAGAGATGAACTGGAAATGATGTAAGAGTAGGTGGGCGGGGCCTAGTAAAAGTGGGCGTAGCTTACAAAAAATCTCATAAAAGTGGGTGGGGCTTAACAAAAGTGGGCGGGGCTTAACAAAAGTGGGCGTGGCTTATAAAAACCTCATGAAAAGTGGGCGGGGCTTAGTAAAAGTGGGCGGGGCTCGAGAAAAGTGGGCGTGGCTTTAAAAAACCTCATGAAAAGTGGGCGGGGGTTATCAAAAGTGGGCGGGGCTTGGCAAAAGTGGGCGGGGCTTAACAAAAAATAACCTGTGGCTCAGGAGGTGGTCAAACAAGAGCATTAAGAGAAGTTTATCATTTCGTAATGGCACAAAAGGGGTATCTTAAAAAATATAAAGATTCAAATGTTTTGTTTTTAAATATTTTAGATGGGGATTATTGTGCAAAGAAAATTAAACTATTGAAGGAATTTGAGAATGAACAAATCTTTATAGGTTCAATGAGTGAGCTAAACAATATGCATCGGTTATTTGATAAAGAGTGTCCCGGGGCTTAGACATTTCAGATATTTCTTTAGAATCACCTTTAACAAATCACATTACTACTTTGCTACTTGAACAAATCTTTATCTTTTTGTATGGGTTATTTGAATAGAGAGCCCCTAGGTTAAAAGGGGAGACAAATAAATATACCTTGGGATAAAAAGGGGGTTTATTTTTAAGGAAAAAAAAAGGGAATTGCTGAAAATCCTCCATTCATTTACATAGGGAAAAGTGAGCCAGAATCAGTATATTCACCCTACTGCCATCTCTACTTTGCTACCAGCACATGTACATGGCAATTGGAGTGGTGAAAACAAACACATCACCTCGCCACCACCCCCAAGATACCAGCATCAGATTAGCACCACTCCCCGCGACAAGGGGGTGAGACATAAATACGGCACAAACATGATGGTGGGACACAATGCAGCTTGGACACAACAGTGGGAGATGACGCAGCACGACACGGCACGGACACGACTGTGGGGCACGACACAGCATGGACATGATGGTGGGACATGACACGGCATGACTACAGACACAAATGGTATCCCGGGAAAGTATGAAATGGGACAAACCGGAAACACATCTGGTCAGCCTGTGATGATGGGACAAATTATTTATCACCCACTTTGTCGTGTTCGAGTGTGCCTGGATGGTGTCCATTATCTGTTGTGCCATATCATGCCATGTACAAACAGTGTTATGTCCATGCCGTGTCCGTGCCCTGTCCGTGCCATGACTGTGCCATGACTTGCTCTGTCTGTGCTGTGTCCGTACCCTGTCTGTGCTGTGTCATGTCCGTGCTCTGTCCATGCCGTGTCCGTGCCCTGTCCGTGCCATGACTGTGCCATGACTTGCTCTGTCTGTGCTGTGTCCGTACCCTGTCTGTGCTGTGTCATCTCCCTGCTCTGTCCATGCAGTGTCCGTGCCCTGTCCGTGCCGTGTCCATGCCCTGTCTGTGCCATGTCCGTGCCCTGTCTGTGCCGTGTCTATGCAGTGTCTGTGCCCTCTCTGTGCCGTGTCTGTGCCCTCTCTGTGCCGTGTCCGTGCCTTGTCCGTGCCTTGTCCATGACGTGACCGTTCCCTGTCTATGCCGTGACCATGCCATGACCGTACCCTGTCTGTGAGGTGCCCACACCCTGTATGTGCTGCGTCCTGTCCGTGCCTCTCCGTGCCGTGACCGTGCCCTGTCCATGCAATGACCGTGCCCTGTCCGTGGCATGACCGTGCCCTGTCAGTGCCGTGTCCTGTCTATGCAGTGCCGTGTCCATGCAGTCACCCATTTTCATGCTGTTTCTGCTTTGTCTATGTCGTGCTCTGTTCATGCCCATGTAGTATCAGTGCTGTGTCATGCCATGTTTCTGTTGAAGTAATGTAACTGATCCATCAATCAATATAAAATCCCATATAAAGTGTCAATTGAACAGAAAAACAAAAATGACTAATCTGTCGTGAACATGTGACAGGCGTTTTCATCTTCATTAACACCTCCGTTGTCGCCATCTTCGTCTGAATCACTCGCATAAAGCTGGAGATGATAAGGCTCCACAATTCCCCCAAAAGCGTTTCCAAAACTAATTTTATCTTCAACAGTTTCTTCAAAATCCCACTGATCAGTTTCAACAAAATGAGAACCTTCAGAGTTGCTCATGACGGTGGAATCAGTATTGAAATCCGAGCTCGACATACACTGTTTCTCTATGTAAGCCCCCGTTCGGATCAACGTGAGTTCCACATGTGACGTCACTGGCAAAAATCAAAATCGACACTCTAAGGGTTTTTCCCACACTTTGTGATTGGCAAAATAAAATTCAAAAATATTTTCCCTTCAAATCAGACCGTGATTAATGATTTTCAATGTTTTTCAGGAAAAAAAATTGCATTTGGGTTCCCCTTTAAGTTAAAATAATTGAAGAGACAGACAGATAATCAAACAAACAGAAGAAGAAAAAAAGCAATCAAAGATTGTACACCCTCGCCAGGACTTGTTTTGTGTGGTGTTTGTGTACTGGTGTGTTACGTAATTAAGAGACAAAATTAGAACTTCCACTTTAAAACTGCTGGCAGTGATGACCACGTCCCAAGATGTCCCACTTTGAGCAACCCCACTTTGACCAGATACCTGACCCTGACCCATGACATTTTTTTATTAGTACTTATTCAATTTAATCTCGAATGGGATTAAAATAAATTGAATTCAAGTCAAAAAGAGACCAAATAGGTACAGTCCTACATTGGAGTAATCGGAAGGAACCCAAACAAAAAAAAATAAATGATGAAGTCATCAGGAGGAACCTGGATAGGATTTGCATTTCAGCTGCTACTCTTCATTCCTCAAACCGATCCAAGCGCAACCAAGTGAGACATATTAAAAAAAAAACCCACATGAAAAAAAAATCATTAATTATGATTGCCAGACCATGTGTCCGATCAAGTTGAAATTTAAAACATGTATTTCACATCCATACTAAATCACAATTGTGAGCCTGGTATGGCACAGTGGTTAGGGCAGCGGCTTGGGATCCAAGAGGTCCTGAGTTCCATCCCCGTTGGGCCACTGAATAAATACACCAGGGGGTTGACTCAGCCTGTCATCCTTCCGAGGTCGGCGAAATGAGTACCAGTATACTGGGCCGGTGTATACCCCAGTTAAAATAGGTGTACCATATCCCTGTGTCGTAAGAGGCGACCAGGGTTGCGTCAGGAAGGGCATCCGGCGTAAAACATGTGCCAAATCACTATGCGGATCATACGGATGATCTGCTGTGGCGACCCCTCACGGGAGCAGCCGAAAAAAGAAGAAGAAGAAGAAGAAGAAGAAGACTAAATCACAATTGTGAAGTTTCACAGTGATTGATTAAGCTGTTCTGGAGAAAACAATGTTTAATGTTTTTCATAAATCCAATATGGCTGCCAAACCATGTGATTTATCATTTATACCTGAACAACCTTGTATACGCATGCCTTGGGGAACATTTGTGTGAAGTTTCCTCTCGATCTGTTCAGCCATTCCAGAGAAGATTTTTATATGTTTTCGGGTAAATCCAATATGGCTGCCAAACCATGTGACCTATGACATTGTATGTGTTAACCTTTTATTCCTCATTGATAGGCGTTCATTTGTGTGAAGTGTTGCCTCGATTGTTTAGCCATTTCAGACAAAAAGATTTTTGAAGGTGTTTTTTTTTAAAGCAATATGGCTGCCAAATCACATGACTGATGACATCATTAAAAAATTCTGGAGCATTTTATCCCTCGAGTACCCTCAAAAATTTTCACACTGATCGATGTAGCGTTCTACATATATAATTATGACATCATAATGAAGGCACCTATGATGGCATGAATAAATCACACTCATTCCCCATTATTAGTACTTGCTGAATACGAAGTTTCAAATTTTTCCTTGGTGCAGTTTCAGAAATAAAGAGGTACAAAGTTTTTTCCATTTTTACAATATGGCTGCCACTCCACATGACCTATGACATCCTAATTATCATTAAAACATTCCACATTAGTAGTTGCACCAATGGTGAAAATTTTGACTCAATCCAAGAAGCGGTTGCGGAGAAAAACACAAAAGTTCTGTGTGGCCAAACGAACAATGAAACAGACAAACAGACCCGAATTTAATACACTCTCCTTCAACAAGGGTAATATTATTATTATTATTATTATTATTATTATTATTATTATTATTATACAAGGTCGTTGTTATATTGATTTGAAAATTGATGATCATAACAGGATTGTCCACTTTCAGGGTTATTTATTTTCATGAAAAATTTTAAGAGGTCTTTCATCAAGCATGACCTCACCATAGTTTTCACAGTAAGATTGGCAATCCTTATTATATGTTACTTAATAAGTTGAAACATAACTTGTGTACAAAAATCTCTGTGCTCTGGTGACCATCTTACTAAAATACACAATTTGGTGCCTGCCTTTCTATCTATCTGACTGTGATACATTCAGTCATTATTTAACCAATCTCAAACAAACTTGCCAGGGGAACTAAGGGCCACACGAAGGAGGTTGTAGCAACTTAAGTTACCCGCTATCTCAAGGGGATTTTCACCTTGGACGAACTCTGTGTTAAAGTGCATAAATAGCTTCCACATACTGGAAGCAAAAATTCAAAGAACAACAAACTATTCTGTCAATTATTTCCAATGTATGATCACCTTTTTAAAGAAGAAGACAAAGAAGTAGAACAATGTTAACCCACTGCCATCCACATGATAATAGAGGACATGCACATCCACATGACCCACCGCTGCCCATCCCATTGCCCACTCCCAGAAGGAGTGCATGTTTCTTGTGACATTAATTCAAGCAACTGTTGATGCTATTTGTTATATTTTTTGGCAATACTGTCAGACCCCTCTATTTTCAGACCTCGCATATTAATGGTTGATAAAATCTGACCTGATTCTACGTTCGCAGCCATGTTCTTCACGTTTTGTGGTTTTTCTCGGGAGTATTCGCGGTTTTTTTGTAGGTGTATTTGGCATTTTTTTCGTGTTTTTGCGGTTTCTTGCTGGCGTCTTCATGGTTTTTCATGGGATTTTTGATTTTCCCTAACGAATCACGAACCACTGGGAACCTATCCCCCTTTTTCCCATTGAAACAATGCCCTGACATTTGCTGATTCAACATTCGTGGCTTTCCAGTAAAGCAGAGCCAAGAGTATTTAATTTTTTCCAATGAGCCAATATCCAAACCCAAGTTGATTTTAGAGTTGTGTTTTGTTTTTGTTTTTTTCGTTTTTTTTATCAGAGAGTTTAAGGGGGTCGAGGGAATTCAGCCTAGAAAACCATGGGTGAAACTTCAGAACGTTTGAAAAAAGTAAAAACGATATTTTCTTCGGGCGAGGAAAGACAGGCTGACGGTCAACTGCTTGGCGTCATCTGATCATGGTAACACACTTTGTAAGCTTTTGCACCTGGCTAACTTCGACAAAAATAATTCATAATAAAAAAACTACCTTGGGTGTAATTCACATAATCGTGGTCATGTTGTGTTGGCGTTACATTGCATGGTATCCATCCATCCACCCATTGCGACCATACTCTGTAGAGCATTGGTGCTGATTAAGCAGTCTCCTTGGCTATTGGGCACAATCCTGGACAGGTCCCCACACCGACACAGATTGCATCGTAGGTTAGCATAGCATTGCATAAGAAATACATGTACCATCCAAATACATGTTCAGTTTTACTCTGCTTCACATCCAAGGTCTGAATGTGTCAAATTTATTTGAGCTGTTTAATCACAGTTAAATGCATAATCTCAAATTTAAATGTTAAAATGTATACTGATGTCTTACCTGGGGAAAATAAAACAGGCTGAGTGCTGTACTCAGGAATGTAGTAAGAGGGGAGGCATATGGACCGATTATAGTTTTTGTTGAACAAAAACCCTTCAAATCTTCATTGGTGTCAATTTCCCCTTCTAAGAAGGTCAGACCAGTCTGGATTACTTTAGGGATAGAAAAGCAAGAGTCCCGGATATCATATCCGAGCGTAATGTTAGGAAGAAGTATTTCATTCTGGTTGATCTCCTGAATGGCAAACACCACGGTCAAAGCCCATTGTAGTCCCAAAGGTCGTGTCCTGAAACAAACGATCTTAGTTCAGTCGGAATATGAGGCAGAGAATGAAAAATTTATAAACGTAGTGAAATCAACCCATTTCATATGTAACAGGTGGAAGACGACACGATTATTTTTTTTATTATTCACAAGCATTGGAAAGAAACAATAAATGGAACCTTTGATTAACAGAACATTCAAATACTCATAATGGAAAAACATGTCACTTTTTAAATTAGAGATCTGAGTTCATCGTGATTCAAAACCAAGAATAGTTGTCACACGAAAAACACAACTCAATCAACATGTGGAACGAGGATTGAAATGTGTGAAATAATAAAATAAACTCATAACATTCGAACTTACGTGGTACACACGACTTGTGGAGGAAACCACTTCAGAACAGATTTCTGTTCCATCGCAGAATTGTGAATTGGAAAAAAGCCTCCAAGAATAATATCTCCACTGGAAAACATCGTTTTCTCATCTTTATTAACATGAGGTTGGCAAGCATCTCCGTAAGCAGCAGGTAAGTAAGCAGAAATAAATAAAAAAGACAGAAACATATTATAACAAGTTAAACAACCTGAAAACATTTCACACATCACTTTGTTTCTTCATCCTTTATATAAAGAAATGAAAATAGTTTACGAAATATATATATATTTTATATCTCCTGGTAGAATATCAATTCTGCTTATTTAATTTTGTTTCATCTGAGTAACAACCATCCCAATTTGTGTCATTCAAACTCGCTGCCATGACAACCATTTTCTCCGTTCCATGTTCCCTCCATTCTATCCCTACAGATCAAACATTATTCTCGTTAACAATCAGCGATTTAAACATTTATATTTTCTGTTAACCTTTTGATGTAATTTACAAGAATAAAAAGGTTTAAAATGTGAAATTTGAATTTTCAATCAAATATTTGTCTTGTGAGTTATCTATCAGGAATTTATCATCTTAATGACTGGTATTTCCAATGAAATACACAATATGCAGCATGTTGAGCCCATTATTTTCATTGTTCACTTTCCATAAATATCGATTTCAACATCGTCAATTTCACAAAATGACTGACTAGAATATATTGTAACAATAATTTTCACATAAATGCTGAAAATATCGACTTCTACTGCTGCTACCACAACTTTAATAACCACAATTCCACCTTATTATAGAGGAGATCGAAGGGAAAGTTCTGGGCCAAAATTTTCACAAAGCACATGGCAAGAGCTGCTGTTCAACTCGAACTGACATTGAAAGGAATTTTGAATTTGTTCAGGGTGCTGGTGATAACTTCATTTAAGGACACCGTAGCATATTTAACTTCCACAGGCTGATACGAGCTGATAATACGAGCTGATGTGTCATCCAGCTCAACATCCATTCGAGGGATGGTACTCTTAAATGCAATGATCTGTCTTGCGAAATGCAGTACATGTTGACGTCTGGGAGAACCTTCAACCCTATCATTCTTAAGTGAGAGGGGACCCCATTTGTTTTGAGGAGAGGGTGAGAGGAGCTTTCTCAAAGAAGTGGCCAGGTCTCTCAATTTGGGTCTCTGTTCGTCTATGCTGGGGAGGAAGGAGTGGTGCTCCAGGTGATGCTCTTGGAAACAAATGATGATGCTGTTGTGTTTGTGTGATCGACAGCAGAATTTGGTGTGAGTTTTTTTTTTTTTTTGTATACCTTGGTCGAGGCTCGTATGAGAGCAAACACACAACTCACAGCAAGGAGGCATGAGACAAGAGGGGTGGGAGTGGAAGGGACAAAACAGTGGGGTACAGACACATTAGGTGAACTGTGAAAGGGAGAGGGATGGGGATGGGACGGGGAACATGGCAAAGAGAAGATGGACATTTCAGGGACTTTCAGGAAGGAAAGCAAGATAAATGAAGGAAGTGGGCTTAGGTGGATTATCGGGGGTAGAAAAGATCGAGGATTTGGATGGGGGAAGATAAGAGGTGGTGGTGAACAGCTGTTTTGAAAGCCTGGAGGGAAGAATGGGAAAGAATAGAGTGAGGAAGTTTATTCCAAAGGCAGGAAAAAAGAGGAATGAAAGAGTGAAGATGAGCAGTGATTCGTGATTTTGGTAATTTTACCAGAAGGGGGTTGTTGGCGGACCTTGAGCGCCCTGTGGAAATGTGGTGGGGACAAATCGCAGAGAGAGCAGGGGGGGCTGTTAGAAGTCGGTAGAAGAGTCGGTAGAAGACAGAAAGACCACCGACCAACCTGCGGTGATCGAGTGAGAGGCCCAAAAACTCAGCTTCATTGCGGGAGATGCCGATGATCTTAAATGCCCTGGTTTCGACAGCGTTAAGCCGAGAAAGGTGGGAGGCAGGAGCACCAGCCCAGAGGGGAGAGCAGTACTCCATCAGGCTACGGACAAAAGCTTTGTAAGTGGTCAGGAGCTCAAGAGGGCCGAGGAAGGACTTAGCACGACGGAGGATTCCCAGTCGGCGACTGGCTTTTGAGGCGAGGTTGGAAATGTGACTTTCCCAGGAAAGGTCATGGCAGATAGTGAGACCTAGAAGCTTGAAAGAAAAGACTTCTTCCAGAGGATTGTTGAGAAAGTGGATGGGGGGGTTTTGTAAACGGTCCTTTCGAAGAGACATAGTGAGAGTGTGAGATTTGTCTGGATTGAAAGACATGTTCCACGTGTTGGACCAGTTTGTGATTTTATCCAGATCTACAGTGAGTGAAGAAGCTGCTGCTTGCCGGTCTGAGGGATGACAGATGGTACGGCAGAGGGTGGAGTCGTCGGCAAAGAGATATAGAGGATTTTCCAGATAGTCCGAGAGATCATTGATGAAAACCAGAAAAAGAACAGGGCCCAGAACACTACCTTGAGGAACTCCAGCCTGCACAGGAAGAGGGGATGAAAGAACTCCATTTAGGGCCACACGTTGACTGCGACAGGAGAGGAAGTCTGCGAGCCATGAGTGGAGATGGCCTTGAATACCATGGGAAGAGAGTTTGGTGAGTAGGGCAGGGTGCCAGACTGTGTCAAAAGCACGTGATATGTCCAGGGATACGGCTCGGATTTCCTGTCTGGCATTGAGGACCTCCATCCATTGATGGGAGAGCAGAAGCAGCATATCCAGGGTAGAGTGACCTGGTCTGAAACCAAATTGATGATTGGAAATCAAGCCATTGGAGAAGAGGAAGGATTTCATGTCTGAAGCGATGATGGACTCCATCACCTTGCTGATGATTGGGAGAAGGCTGATTGGTCTGTAGTTATAGGGATCTGTTTTTGCACCTTTTTTATGCAGAGCAGTGATGTTAGCAGATTTCCAAGCAGATGGCAGATGACCTTGGGCAAATGAGAGGGTGAATAGAACAGAGAGAGGGTGAGCAAGAGCAGAAGAGCAGGCTTTGAGGACACGTGGGCTGATGCCATCTGGACCGGTTGCAGAATCTGTCTCGAGGTTTGAAAGCAAGCTCTCCACCTTGTCAGGAGAAAAGGATACAGAGTACAGGGACAGTTGGGTGCGACTGGGTAAAGTGGGTAGAGATAGTGATGGGTTTAGGACACAAGATTTAGTTGCAAACACCGAGTTTAGACATTCAGCTTTATCACGTGTGGAATCAGCAGTGCGGCCATTTGAGGTAAGGGAGGGGATGGAGGGGGAACATACACCAGAAACAGATTTGATTAGATGCCACCAGGATTTTGAGGAGGGAGAGAGGTTTGAGAGTTCAGACTTGAGATGAGAAAGATGTTGTTTTCTGGTTCCCCTGAGGGTAGATACACACTTGTTCCGAGCTTTGTGGAAAGAACTGAGATTGCCCTCAGTTGGGTTTGCTTTCCATGAGGCAAAGGCAAGTTGTTTCAGGACAACTGCCTCGCCACAAGCTTCAGTAAACCAAGGGCCGGAGGAAGGGTAAGACAACTGAACACGAGAGGGGATAAATCTGTGCATGAGGGAGAGCAAGTTTCTTTGAAAGAATTCCCAGGATGAGTTGATGTTTGAGAAAGTAGTGATAGGAGACCAGTCTGTAAGTTTGATGGCTGCTCGGAGACCCTGCCAGTCGGCTTGAGTGAAATGCCAGACTCGACGGCGGTGAGGACGTTCTCTGATAACAGCCAGAGAGATGTCCACTTTGACAAGGACGTGGTCAGAAGAACCAATTGGAGCGAAGGAAGAGCAGCAGATATTGTCAGGGAAATTTGTCAAAACCAGATCCAGAAGAGATGGAGTACCATTGGTTGAGATCCGGGTCGGGAAGTTGACCGATTGAGTCAGTCCCAATGAGTCGCAGAAAGCTTTTGCTGAGGTGCCATGGCAGGTGAGAGAGGTACCCACACCTAGCCAACTGGCGTGATGACAATTGAAGTCACCACATAAGAGGAAGAGAGAGTTTGGATGAGAAGATAGAAGATGGTCCATGTTTTCGGATAGTGAGGTGTAGATGGAGTCATCACTGTTCGGTGGACGGTACAGTACACATATAAACATGAGGTGGGAGTGGAGGGGAAGCCGAAGCCAGAGGTATTCAAGGGGGTGTGGGGGAGTGAGAGCAGTGCATGGAGAGTGAGGAATAGAGTCTTTGATGAAGAGAGCAACACCTCCACCAGGACGAGGCTCAGGTCTGTCATACCGTAAGAGGGAGTAGCCAGGGAGAGATACTGGGGAGTCAGACACGTCTTGGGAGAAGAAAGTTTCTGTTAGGCAGATAATGTCTGGTTTGTCAGTGGCAACCTGTATGGAAAGATCTGAAAGGTTTGAGCGAAGGCCCCGGATATTTGAGGTCCACACTTTTAATGAAGAGGAAGGGGAGGAGGCTTTGGGTGCAGGAGGTGGAGGGGGAGGGGGAGGGTAGGACAAGGGACGAGGGGGGCAGGTAAGGAGGGTTGCTGAAGGAGTGTGGGGTATTGCAGAATAACGAGGGGAGGGGGCCGAATGAGGAGGAGAAAAGGCTCTGGGGTGCGGGGGGAGAGGGGGAACAAGAGACAAGGAAGAAGGCAGTTGAGGATTTGAGGAGGTGAAGTGAAGAGATGGAGGTGAGAGGGCAGTGGAGGGAGGGAGGTTGGTGGATGAGAGAGGGGGCAACTTTGAGAAAGAAGAGTGAGGGGCATGAAAGGTGGGAGAAAGGTGAGGGGGGAATTTTTGAGAGAGGTGAGAGGGAGGCTTGGAGGGAGAAGAGTGGGATGGTTGCTTTGAGAGTGAGAGTGAGGGGTGAGGGGGGTGAGTTGGCACTGAAGTTGGAAAAAAGAATGGTTGATGGAAAGCGAGCATCCATGGCAAACTGTGGTTTTTAAAAGTTTTAGGTCAGAGATGCGATTTAACACAATTCTTGATGGATGCAATGAAGGCGAATTCAGAGAATGGAGAGAAGAAGCGCTGTAATAGTTGGATTTTTTAGGCAAGGAATGAAGGAGAGGTCGAAATGAGAGCAGTCTGTTAAAATAGCAGAAGAGTAGTGCATTGTGAAACAGTAAAGAGTACCACATGTGTGAGAGAGGAAGATGAAGCATTATAAGATCGTTTTTGTTGTTAAAAATAATGTATGAGAGAGTTCAACAGATTAGGTCATGGAAGTGTAAAAAATAAAAATAAAAAAAAAATAAAAAAATAAAAAATCGAGGAAGAAGACGAGGAGGAAGTTAAGAGGAAGAAGAATCGGGAGAAGGTGAGCGTGTTGTTGTTGTTGTTGGGTATATATATATATATATATATATATATATATATATATATATATATATATATATATATATATATAAATATAATATTGTTAATATTAATGTATGAGAGAGTTCAACAGATTAGGTCATGGAAGTGAAAAAAAAAAAAAATCGAGGAAGAATACGAGGAGGAAGTTAAGAGGAAGAAGAAGAAGCAAAATCGGGAGAAGGTGAGCGTGTTGTTGTTGTAGGGTTTTTTTTTTGTTGTTGTTTTTTTTTTTTTTTTTTTTTTTTTTTTTTTTTTTTTGAGATAAGAAAGACATTAGTTGGGAGAATGGGGGATGTTTGGAAAGTGGGAAGGATCAAAATTGAAGGTAATGGGGAGGATAGAAATTGAAGGTAATGGGGAGAAAAAAAAAAAAAAAATAAAAAAAACGATTCAACACCGAGTGGAACCGGTAGGCCTCAAGTCTAGGCCTAGGCCTCAAGCACAGGTAAGAACGTCGACAAAAATACTCACAAAATAGCACGATTTTTGAAACAAAACCGAACTAGCAACACACAGTAACATGTAGGTGAGAAAATTAAACAGTTAAAACGGGACAAATAACAACCGGAAACTTAGCTTTGAGAATGTCAGCAGGGAGCCCCGAAGGAGACCTCTTGCTGCTCCAAAACCGGAACCGGAAAATCTATCATTATCAATCTGGTTATCATCAATCTGGAGATTAAGGTAATAGGACTGCACTCTTCTGGGTGTTTTCAAGTTGAATTGAAGAAGTCTTGATTGCAATCCATGTGTGGAATTGTGTGTTGATTTGAGGATTAAAAAATGATTGGCAATTGGATGCAATCTTGGGAAGGAAATGCAATAGTTTGTGGCTGAACAGCAAGCACTGGAGAGAGTACAGAAAACCTTGTAGAGAGAGAGAGACAGTCTCAGTCTCACAATCTCTGAGTCACACACACACACACACACACACACACACACACACACACACACACACACACACACACACACACACACACACACACACACACACACACACACACACACAGTCAAAAACGGTATTCCTAACCCACTGAGCAAAACATTTCCGAAAACAGGTGTGAAAAGAAGATATCGCACAGGAAACCAAAACAACAACAAATGCCGCCCCAAAGAATGCAAAAAGACAAAAGATAAACATAAAACGAAATATCAACACAAATACACCAAAAACTGCGAGAACGGTAAAATAGCAGGGAAGTATTAAAAAAAAAATAGTTGGAGAGACTGGGAATAGACAAAGAAGGTTCAATGGAATGACTAAGAAGACATCAGCCCAACTTGGACGTAAAACTAACTGTCCAATGTCCAAGATAAATGCTCAAATAAATGCCCAAGGCCAAGGACACAACACAAATGGCTTCAAAAAATGGCAGGACTGAGACAATCCGACAAGTGTAGGTTCTGCAAGGGAGAAACAGATAGCGTGAATCACCTCCAATAGGGATGTAAAAAAAACTCATCTCAGAACAGCTGTACACACAAAGGTAAAACAAAGTATGCAGAATAATCGACTGGCACAACTGCAAAATTTTCAATATCCCAGTTTTGCAAACTCATAGAAACATGAAACAAAAGGAATAATTGAAAACTAGAAAAAGCAATCAGAGATTGCAGACCTGTGCTCAGACTTGTTTGAGTGGTGTATTTTATGTGGCAAATAAATGGAAGGATTTATGAAATGAAAGGTCATTGATTACAAACTAAAGGTCAAAATTGTCTCATTATAAAAAGATTGAAATGACCTTGAAGATGCAAACAACCCTGAGGACTAAATGACCCAAAGGACCCAAAAGACCTCGAACACCCAAAAGACCCAAAGAAATCCGAAAACCCAGAAGAATGAAAAGACCCCAAACATGCATTGGAACCAAATCACCCTAAAGACACTGAGTACTGAAAAGACCCTGAGTACCCCGAAGAACAAAAAACCCGAATGACCCAGAGGACCCAAAAGACCCAGGGGATCCAAATGAACTGATGACCCAAAAGACCGAGAGGATACAAAATAACAAGAGGACAATGAAGACCCCAAAGTGTGGGTAGGCGTGGTGCGGAGGTGTCAATCACTAGACAGTGGTCTCCTTGGGTAAACCTGAGGCCGTCCCTTCCGAGGTGCCTGGAAAGTCCTATCCCTAAGAGAGGATGACCAGCTGTCTGTTATCATATGATCTCAAGAGTTTGTACATCAGTATTGCGGCACTCTATGAGTTTCAGAGACCATATTGCAGTGAGATCATGGAGGGTAGTTACACCTCCTATTCATCTGGTCGCTCTGATGGTTACCACACCCAAGGAGTTGCTGCAGCTGTGTCCAATAAGCTGACTAATGATAATTTAGGTAACACCGGTCAATGAGTGTATAATGTGACCAAGGATTTGTCACTCCTTGGGTGTCATTTCTGTGGTCTCTGTATATGCTCTGACTGAGGCGAGTGATCTCACCGTGAATGATGCATTCTATGCCATGCTCAAGTCTGTCATTGATCAGTGCCCCAGGCGAGATAATCTTCTTGTCTTGGGGGATTTCAATGCATGGACAGGAACTGATAGGGATAGTTATGAGACATGTGTTGGTCCCCATGGGTCTGGAACTGTGAACCAGAATAGCACGAAGTTCCTTGACTTTGAAAGAAGTCGTGGATTTAGGGTGGCGGTAACACGGTTTCAGTGACCACAGGCTCATCGCTGGACTTGGTATTCCAATGCTGGTGATGGGGCAAAGGAGATTTGAGCATGTGATCGTTGATGGTGGCTGGAAGATGACCGAGAACTGCAGGGTCTACCATGTGCTCAGTTCCTCAATACAGACCACAGGCTTGTTGTAGCAACACTTAAGTGGCAGGTTACATCAGGGAAAATGGTACCATCCCAGCTGAGACTGCATGTTGGCAAGCTCAAGGATGAGGGGGTAGCTGAGGAGTTTGCGAACAGGCTGTGAGGGTAATTGGGGTCAGGGTACTTTGGGGATTCCTGAAGAGTTGTGGAGTGACTTCTCGACTACCATCTTTCATGTTGCCCATGGATGTCTTGGAACTCATTGTTGGGTGAAGAATAATTTTGTCTCTCAAGTGACAATGGATACCATTGACAAGAGTTGCAGGGCCAGGCTTAATGGTAGAGCTGAGCTGTTCAGGGAGCTGAGGAGTGAAACTGTACATGTGCTGAGAGTGGACAAGGAGGCTTATGTGTGAGGAATCTGTGAGGGAGAAGAGCATCACCTTTGGTCTAATGATTCTCATCCTACTAACAAGGGAATTTGTGCATTGCATTCCTCCAAGCCCTATCCTTGGTGTACTGCAGTTCGAGTGGAGGGTGGTGGGCACTTGACAGAGGATTCTGAAGTGAAGGCCGGCTGGGCCAGTTACTTTAAATGGCTGTACCAGGTTGACACACCAGCAGATTAGTTGGATATCAGAGGTGTTACTATTCTTGTTGCAGAGGTGTTACTATTCCTGTTGCGAACCCTCAAATCAACTGTGGTCCACCTTCGTTTATGGAAACACAGGCTGCTTTGGACTCGTTGAAAAGGGATAAAGCTCCTGGGATCTGTGGCCTCCATGCTGAACTTCTCAAGGCTGCTGGAAATGCTGTCCTTATGTCGTTGCATGCAGTTCTGTGCTCTACCTGGAGCGGTTCCACTTGGTCACTCAGTGCATTTGCAAGAAGAACATAATGACATAAAAATTGTCATTGACTTACTCAAATATCACGAGCACAACTGCATCATTTGTGTGGACCTGAAAATGGTCAACGTTCTCTTTGGTCAACAGAAAGGCTTCACAAAGTTTCTATGCCAACTCTGCATGTGGGACAGCCGAGCTCGAGAGAAACACTGGATCCAGAAGGAGTGGCCCATCCGTGAAACTCTGGAAGCAGGAATGCCAAACATTGTGAATGACCCAATCATCAGCCAAGAGAAGATCATTTTTCCCCAACTCCATATCAAGCTCGGCTTCATGAAACAGTTCGTGAAGGCATTGAGTACTGATGGTGAATGTTTTCAACATATAGTTTCTGCTTTTTCTGCTTTGTCTTTCGAGAAGATCAAAGCAGGTGTGTTCGTTGGACCTCAAATTCGTGCCCTTGTACATGATGAGGAATTTGTCAGGAAGATTAATGACAAGGAGAAGACAGCGTGGCTGTCTTTCTTCGCAGTTATACAAAACGTTCTTGGTAACAAAAAGGCAGATAACTATGAGTTGCTGGTTACTAGAATGCTGTTGGCTTTTTGTGATCTTGGGTGCAACATTTGTGTCAAGCTCCATTTCCTGAATAGTCACATTGATCAATTCCCTGAGAACCTTGGTGCTGTAAGTTAGGAACAGGGAGAGCGCTTTCATCAGGACCTCATGACAATGGAAGAGCGCTTCCAAGGGCGATGGGACAAAAATATGATGGCAGACTACTGCTGGAGCATCAAACGAGATTGCCCTGTGGAAGTCCACAAACGCAAGAGCTACAAGCGCAAATTCTTGGCTGAATAGGACCTATTTGAACTTTGCATTCCATCCTTATCAATTGTTCTGAATCACCGATCGTCTTTATGTCGAAATATGTTAATTGAAATTGGCTTAAAATTCAAACTGTAACACCAAATAAATGTTTAAAATGTTGAATTGCAAAATATATGTTTCATATAAATTTGTTTATCATACAAATTGTAACTTAACAAATAAATGTTGATAATGGTGGATTGCAAAAAATCTAGAGCTTACAGAGAGAAACTAACTTCAGATTTGAATTCAGCACACTCAAATTAGGTCAGATCAAGTGCTTGTATCAATGCAACAAAAACTTTGTTCCCCAGTGTAATCAACGGAAAAATAATTTATTGCAATCTCAGAATGATTTGTGGCTCAGTCTGTTCTTACACCAGAATGTTAAGGAGGCTTGTCATTTCTTCTCTGCTCAACAAGGATATTTAAGACAGAAACAAATCCCAATGTACTTCTTGTTAACATTCTCAATTGTGGTGAAAGCTGTAAGATCATAAAACGCTTTTATAGACCACAAAACAATCAAATATTTATAAGTTCTCTTTTTGAGTTCAATGACTAGAGAGTTCATTGGTCTTTATAATTAATTCAGGTAAAGATGGGGCGAAAGGTTTTGATTCGAAGATATAAAGTGATGCAAAGATGTCATTTTGTCAATATACCAATATGTGGGTGGGGAAGGAGGGGACTGGATTAATTTTGGGGAATGGGGAGTCATAGGGAGGAAATTTTGGGGAAGATTGTCAGAGCAGTCAGAAAGTTTTCCCCTTTCCTCCATTCACTTTCATGGGAAAACTGGACTGCACTGGAGCTCTCATTATTCTCCTACTGGACTGTCCCCTGATCAAGGAAACCATGGTCAAATGGGATTTTCAAGAAGCTCAACTGTTAAGAGCCAAACAATGGAGAAATAACTGTCAACAGACAACACTGAAATGGGAAATTACTTTCTTGACAAAGCGATTGGAGAATGCCTTTTGGTGATAGTGGATTTTGGAGGTGTGCCATTTGAATGCCTGATTGACACCGGCTCACAAGTTACCACCAGAAGTGAGACATTCTTCAATGAGAACTTTCAACCTAAAGCGCACATTTCCAAGGCGGTAAGATTTTCATCTCAGAGCAGCAAATGGCAATGACAATCAGAAACTGGTAACACATACAGACAGACAGACGGACAGACGGACATGAACCAATTGCTTAACCCCACTTTTTGCTTTGTGTGTGTGGGGTAACTTCCATTTGATACACACAAAATCATCATAGGAGATGTGGACACACATTCCATTTGCAGATTGCTGCACTGACTTCACTGAAATTTCTGGCGAAATAAACACAAACAAAATAACTTAACATATGGCCCTTTTCGGAATGTACATGCAGATGTGCATATTGAATATTGCATGGCATGCCTCCAATATGGCATTAATATGACACGATAAAAGATGAATCTTGATGGTATTCATGAAATACTTACCCTGTACAGTCTTGAGAAGGACATGGTGCAAGTAAACTCTTCTTTTTTTCAGGTTTTTTTTTTCTCACTGATCCAGTATGGTGCCATACCAGTGACTGATGATATCAATTTTATCAAACTATATGTCCCATTTCAATTCGTTAAAGTTTTGCATTGATCGGTTAGCAGTTTCCACAATTGCAGATAAAAAAAAAATTCATACTGACTGGATCAAGCATTCCACTTGTCGAATGACATCATAATGAAGGAATGACAATTACATAATAATCATTAACATCTCTTATTCGCAATGGGGAGTAGATGACAATGAGCCATGTTTCGATTTTTTCCATGGAGTGGTTTCAGAGATATAGAGGGACAAATTTTATTAGTTTTTCCAAGATAGTGCCTGCACCACGTGCCCGATGACATCCTAATTACGACTCAAAAATTCTGCAGGAGTTGCACCTATGTGGAAAATTTGGGGTCAATTGGACCAACAATTGCAGAGAAATATTTTGATGAGGCATTATATCATCAAATTATGACGTCATCATGAACATATCTCATTCCACATGGGAAGTACTTGACAATGAGCCATGCTTCAATTTTTGCATTGAGCGGTTTCTCACATAAAGAGGTGCATTTTTTTCGTTCTTTCCACGATGCAGGGTGTACCACGTGACCTTTGACGTCATAATTATCACTATAAACTCTTGAAGGAGGAGGTGGCGCACCTCTCATCAAAATTTCGTGTCAATTGCACCAACAGTATTCCACATGCCTGGTGTTGGCTTAATGGTTAGGGTGGTGGGATTGCGATCCAAGGAGTGCAATTTCAATTCCCCCTCTGCTGTTGAAGTGACAATGAGTACTTGACAATGAGCCATGTTTCAATTTTTTCCATGGAGCGGTTTCGGAGATATCGAGGTACAAAGATTTTTGTTTTTTCCAAGATGGCACCTGAACCACGTGACCGATGACATCATAATTATTACTAAAAAATTATACAGGATGAGACGCACCAATTTGGAAATTTAGTGTCAATCAGACTAAAGTTTTTTGAGAAAATGATTTTTTTTTTATCCAGATATGTACACATGCACTTACAACACACGTATGTACGCGACCAATCGCTTAACCCCACTTTTCGCTTTGTGAGTACAGGGTTATCATATGATGCATCTTCAGTATGATAAAGTTCTATTTGGGGCATGTAATTCTAAATCTTGAAGACGAAGAGATTTTTCCTCCCCCCCCCCCCACCCCATATATATCTCTCTCTATATATATATATATATATATATATATATATATATATATATATATATATATATATATCTATCTATCTATCTATCTATCTATCTATCTATCTATCTATCTATCTATCTCTCTCTCTCTCTCTCTCTCTCTCTCTCTCTCTCTCTCTCTCTCTCTCTCTCTCTCTCTCTCTCTCTCTCTCTCTCTCTCTCTCTCTCTCTCTCTCTCTCTCTGTGTCTCTGTCTGTCTCACCCCCTCCTTGCACCCCTCCCTCTTGCAGTGTATCGCAACATTTGGTGAGGAATCGCTCCCCAACCCCTCCCCCACCCACTTCCTCGATCTTTCGCCCTTCCTCGCTTCCTCTGCCCTCCCTCTGTCCTCTCCTCTCCCCGTCTCTCCCCCTCTGTAATACTTCCTGTCAGCAAAGCGACAGATTGTATTTGCAAATAAGAAATAAATTACGGAATCTAGTTTACTCTCAAAGAATCCAATGTGAGATTATTAATCTATATAATGAATGCTAAACTCTCTTTTCCCAACCTGACTTTCCAAAGTAGATAGTAGAGTGAATAGTTGGGACAATATGATGCGCATCTGCTTGTTCCGATTATGAAATGATCACGAACCCAGACCACAACTCTGTAAAATTTCCCTTTAGTGCTGACTTTGAAAAACTCCCCCTGGTTCTCCTGAAAAATATGAAAGTTTTTCCACATGATCTGACTGAAAATAATTATCTCCTCTTTGCAGACATTTTGATTCATCGAAGAGTTAAGTCGTGAGTGAGTTGATCAACAAAGCAGTCATATTTAGGGACGCTTCTACACCCAAAGCCTGTTGGATTAAAGCGAGCATGCTTCCGGGTTCTTTTGTTTTGAACCCCCAGTCGAGAATTGTCATGCCAAGGTGATGTCACACTTCGGTGGTCTTTCTCCTATAACCTGTTGAACACCATTTAAGGATGCACAGAAAGAGAAACTCTCCCGAAAAACTCAATCTTTCCTGTACAACTCGCCATCTCCAGTAACGTCTCTGTCATGGATTGCAAGGCATTGTGGATTGTAAGCGACAGCAAAATGTGTAATTTATGAAGGAAAGGGCCCAGAGCAGTCTGCTGATGCTTTCGTTAAGGTTCACAGCAGGGTGAAACCGGCCATTGAAAAGAGCATTCTAAATTCACCTTTCCATATCCGTGTGCATACTATTGTTCAAGAAAATTGTGCAGTACCTCCTCCTCGTGTAAATAGATGTGATCCTGTGACCCTTTTATAAGGCATCTATTTATTACACCATGCAGGATAGAATGGGGTCGGAAGGGAATAAATTGGAAATGCCAACATTGAGTAAAAGAACAGAAGGGGGGAAGAGGATAGGAATTGAGGTTTCTCTATATTATGTACGTATAGTTAGGGAGCAAAATGAAGAGAAGAAGAGAATGTATGACAATAGGAGAAGGAAAGGAATTGAGCGGAATGTGGGAGAGAAGGAGAGTAAGAATGGTAGGATATCAGAGGATGGGGCTACAATAGAAGGGAAGAAGCAGGGAAAGAAGAGAGGTGAAGAAAAATCTGCCATGTTGACGCAGAAAACAAATAGATGCTTCAAAAGTGAAGGACAACATGGTAGCAGAATGTCTGATTGGAGACAGAAGCGATGGCAATATTGGATGGGATATTAGGGGAAATAGGGAATGGATGTACATGATGATCCTGATTGTCATGACAAAGTTTGATATTTTTTCCGTATCAATCCCATAACAAATAAAATACACAATTATTACACCAACCCACACTACAAATATATAACGACCTCCAACATAAACATCTTCATCCAATTGTTACTGTTGCAACTGATAACAAAAATGTCAAATATGTTGTGATGGCAATTCGTTGTATATTTATTTTATTTGTTTTATTTCAGAGAAGATTGTGCAGCATATGGGGAAAAATACACAACCGAGGATGCCATAAGCAATGGCAATGATTGAAAAAGCCTGAATCACAACTAGAAACTTCCCTTGGGTGCTGAAGTAAGCTGGGACAAAAGCTATTCCCACAAGGAAGCCAAAAATGATCCCAAAAGAGATAAACCTTTGATTATTATTGTGTGAAATTGTAGTTCTTGCTTTAAGAGAAAGGCAGAGGCACAACCCTGCAATAATTCCGAAATAAGCCAATGCACAAACAACCCAGATTGTTATTCCAGAACATTCCATCACAATCATTCCAATACGAGCTTCTAAGTTCATGTGAACTCGAGATTTCCCAACAATCACCAAAACAAAACAAAGTGCAATCTGAGGTAATGCACACAGACCCACTACTTTGTGGGAAATCAAAGAATAAATTTTATCATTTTTACAAGGGAGAACACCTGCAATATGAAGCAAAGTGAACAACATGTTGCTTCACAATATGGAATATATATGCAAGTAAAGATATACTACCTTATTATTAATGGAGCTAACTTCGATGGTTATGCATGGATGTTTGTATCTGTGTCATTGCTAATTTGTATTTGTTAATTTGATTGATTAATCGAGATATGTGCAAAATTCTATATATATATATATATATATATATATATATATATATATATATATATATATATATATATATATATATATATATATATATATATATATATATATATATTTGATTAACATATACCCCAGTTGGTAGTTTGCCACTCATTTATTTAACAAAAAATTATGTGAGACTAAAAATAACACCATTATCTGCATTGATCTGCAATTCTGTTTCTTCCAAAAGCAAACAATATGTATCAACTTCTTCACTCTCTCCTCTTTCAAGGTATAGGGAAGTATCCACTCGATTAGACTTTATAGTTTCCTTTTGAGCGCTCAGGTCAAATGCAAAGATTGTATACAAACTTTTAAATGCTGTCATATCCAAAATAGGTTCTTTATTTCCATTACTTTCACACACCTTTTGGGAAGACTTATATGCTTCAGCAAAATCATTTTTTTCCCAATTAATTTCCAATCTATCTCGTGGATAAAATGTTCCATCCAGAGAAACGCGAAGTTGTTTCCCCTTAGCATTATCACTCAATACATTATTCTTATCAGTCGTAGTATCACCATCTGTCTTTTTAAAAATGATCCACAGATATCGTCTTTCCTTCCAGAACACCCAAATTCCACGGGTAAGTGGTTTGGTTGAGTTTAAGGTGTTGACATCTTCTTTTGAGTATGATACACTGAGTGGTTTCTTTGAGTTCAGTCTTCTATATTCAACATCTCTTCTGTTTTAAGATTAGGAGTATATTCAAGAATATACCAACTCATTTCATCAATTACAAATTTATTCTGCTCAACAAAAGCACGACCAACACCAAAAAGCAATTTATTTTCATTATCATTCCTTTGGAGTTGAAATCTAATTTTAAGGCCATACAGAACTTTATCATGATCACAAAATCCAAATATACCTTTAAGAGGAACTGCCACAGTAAAACTATGACCTGATTTTGTATCATCATTATACATTCCTTTCCTTTGATTATATCCAGGGTCTGTGTTTGTTCCCGTTGACATATCAGGAATAAAACCTTTGACAGCCCCCTTTCCCATTCTATCACCGAATGAATATAGTGTAAATTTCATCATTTCAGATACAGCAGAGACATAATCAACCGCTTCAACTTCTTGTGTTCCAATGTACAAACGAACACTATCAAATATTTTCCAGAAGAAATCATTTACGAGTGTAGCATTTGTGTTATTCCAAGCCTTAGGGAATGTAAGTTTACACAACAAGAAACTTTCGGATAGATTCAAATAGGTTTGTTGATTATTTATTTCAAAACTTTTTGTACCATTCGTATTCCAGTCTGTTCCAGTTATTGCATTTACCTTGAAGTAATCTTCTTTTTTAGTGGAGTTTGAGATAATAATAGTATCATCCAAATCATAGATACTATCAATTGCTTCCATACTTGTATTTATTTCGAAAAAAGATGTGAAAACTTTTGAAACCCTGATCCAAGTATTCGAATTATTTACTGTCGTTCTTGGGGGGACAACTGAGTTTTGCCTTTCGTAATTTCTTGAATTGCTTGTAATTTATGAGATTCCTTCTGGGCATCTTTTATGCTCTTTACAGCACCTGCTACATTTCCCACAGCAGAAGCAGTTGAACCAATTTGGTCTTGATGTTTAAGAATAGTTGAACCAATACCCATTAGAGTATCAATTATCCCATCTCCTCTAAATTGATGTCTGACACCCCTTTGTCTCTTAGGTTTATAGTATCCTCAACCAAGATACATACCTTCACCCTTGTAGTATGGGGAAAGGAACATTCCATCCCCTGTAATTATTTTATATATTCCCAACTCGTGGTACTTCAAAATAACCATCGTATTTATTTATTGGAAAACTTCACGTAGGTGAATTCTGATGGATATAACTTCTTCTTTCAGCTGCTCCCGTTTGGGGTCGCCACAGCGGATCATCCGTATGATCCGCATCGTGATTTGGCACATGTTTCACGCCGGATGCCCTTCCTGACGCAACCCTGGTCGCCTCTTACGACACAGGGATATGGTACACCTCTTTTAACCAGGGTATACACCGGCCCAGTATACTGGTACTCATTTTGCCGACCTCGGAAGGATGACAGGCTGAGTCAACCCCCTGGTGTATTAATTCAGTGGCCCAACAGGGCTTGAACTCAGGACCTTTTGGATCCCAAGCCGCTGCCCTAACCACTGCGCCAACACCAGGCTGAATTCTGATGGATTTAACTTCCCCATTAAAAGAAATCATACGATTATCTTGCTCGGTTATCTTAAAATATACTCTGTGTATGTTTTTTTCCTGACACAGGGAGATAAACCAAATTTTTGGGTTCCATATTGAATTTATAACCAATTGGGGTTGAGTATGCAATGAATGAAAATATTGTATTTGTTTTTATTCCATCATTAAAAGCACCATCAATCAAATCACAGTGAATTCATACCGAGTTTATTCCTGAGGATATTTGAATAACATTATCACTGTAAAAGGTCCGATTAGTTTCAATCTTTTTTGAGGAGAAACCCAAAAACTCTCTAAGTAAATTATAAATTGTGAAATCAACCGTGTCGTTATTTTTAAGTTCAATCGTTGATTTTGAAGTATGTTTTTGAATGTCTATAACAATATTTTTTGGTTCATCAACCTGTTCTTTCTTAAGACGAGCAATTTCGGAAGATATTTGAGAAATCTCATATGCTCCGGGTGAGACTGTTATCGTTTTGTATCCACTTCCGGGATTATAACTAAACTTGTCATTTTTATCAGTTATATTAAATAAGGTATTATAAGTTTCCATGGACAATAAAGATGCCTCATATTCTTTTGTTGGGTCAAGTTGTAGTGGGTATGGGAATGAAGATGTGTAGTCGCTTGTTGTAAAATTAAAACTCAGGATTGTGCTTCTCATCTTATTTAATACGAGATAAAATCTCTTTATATTGAGATTTATTAATTATTTTCATGTTCATCAACTTGTCTAAAATGGCTGATGCTTCATTAAAACAATTGTTATTTCCAGCCTTCTTGCTACCGAACAACAATAAGTCTATTAACTAATTGCGATTGGTCATTTGGAAGAAAACTAATACCTGAACCAAGGATAGTTAAAGCCTGAATAATGTGTTTCTCATTCTCATTTTTCCTACTTTTACCAGAAATACTAACCCTATAATTAAAAGTGTTCAGCAGATCAATATATACTCTATCATCATTATTTTTCATATCCAATGGTTTATCAATATACTTTGATTCATCCCTCACAGTTGAACCTTGTCTTCCGTCTTTTGTGAGAAGAAACATTAATCTCAGAGTAAGTTTAACAGGGGGTTGAGCTGAACCCAAGAACTCTAATTCATCATTAAATATCAATACCTTTTCTTGAACAAGAGGAAATATTGCTGGTTGTTCTGTTGGACAATAGTCCTGCTTTGGTTTTTGAATCCGCTGAATACTCATTGTTTTGAAGAGCATTCACAATATAATCAGGGGGTCGATTAATCTCTTCCAGTTGTTGAAATAAACCTTCATCATCATATTCTCATTCTCCGAAATGCTCTAATTCTTCCTCCGTCATTTGATCAAAATCTTTTAACATTTGAAGTTTTTTAGGAGTATATTCTGCTGTGGGAACTGTGGAAACATCTTTCATTTTTTCTTGGGAAGTTTTTAAAAGTGGTTTAAAAAATTTCTCTTGTTTTCTTTCAAATGCTTCTTCGCCCATTAGTTTCTGTCTGCGCTTCTTCTTTGTGTCTTCCTGTTGTTTTACAACTTTTGAAACCAACTCTAGATGTTCCTTAAATCTTCTTGCTCTTTCTTTCACATCCATTTATTTATTGGAAAATATCATTTAATGAATTGTAAAGATCAACAGTGAAATTTTCCTTTTCTTCATCATCCAAGTAGATGTGTTCAAATAAATCCTTTTCTTTAAATATTTCATCAAATTCTTTATTAACAAAAATAAGAGTTGTAATTTCTTCTTCACCAATACTTGCATCTCTGCTTTTCATGTTTGCTTTGAGTTTCTTCATCAACATCAAAACCGAATGATAAAATCTTCACTCCGCTCAGATGTTTAATAATTTGTCTCGTTCCTTCTGGATTAGTTTCTAATATCCAAGGACCACCAGATTTTAGTTTCCTTAACTCACTCTTACAATGTGAATATTTTGTTGTACCAAGAGAAACCTCCTCAAATATTTGACCTTCATTCCTCAATCGTATATGTTCCTCCACTGAAATATAGTGATAATCTTCACCTTTTACTTATCCAGGTCTTGTTGCTCCAGTTGTTGATACAATGTGCATCACAGGGTGTTTTTTTTCGTAAATTTACAATATTCACATTTGTACTACACAAGAACCTTCATTGATGAAAGTTTTTTCCAGAAGCAGATTTACCCACAAGATTTATAATAATAGTCATTTATATCTGTTACTGTTTATAAAACAAAAAAATATATCTCTTAATATCTCATCTTGTTTCACAACAATATATTTATATTTTTCAGTCGTGTGCTTCAGTTAATCCCCAAATTCCTTTTTACTACACAATGTAGAACAATTGTCTCTCCATAAATGATTTATATCTATTGAATTCAACATGAATAAAATAAAAGTATTAGCATTGTTTCGGATGGAACTACGAGAAAGTTGAAAGTACAATTGACGAAGATAAATACAATTACAAGAAGAATGTCTCCCTCTTGTGTAGTAGCTGTCCATTACCGTTTGGTTTCTCTCATTAACACAATCATCAAAGATAACGAGGTTATTTTTTGATTTATCCAAATTTTGGGGAGACGGTATTTCATCCGTATTATCACTGAGAATACAAGTTATCGGTTTTGATTTCTTTTTACATCTCTGAGAATCACAAAATAGGTGAATTATATCTTCAATGTTCTAATCATTTTGGTTTTTTTGAAGTTTAAATAAACAGATTTTTCTTCTTTTTGAAGACCAGAATTAAAACCTTGTGAGAGTTGTTCATACTCTGGTTGAAAACTCGACTTTGTGAAAATTATTAAATCATCATAATCTAAAAAGTTGGGAGTCAGGAGCATCTTCAAAAGTAAGCAGGTTTTCCACATCTGCTTGAACCAACTATGAGACATCTTAATGAATTTGGAAGATTTTTATGATTGTTAAATTTTATCTTATTTTCCCAAATGGGTAAAAAATCATTCATTTTCTATTTGGAAAACAGGTTATTTAATTTATTATTGGCATTTTTAGAAACTCTATATTTTATCCTAAGTTCAGGTTTAATTTCAAGATAATCCATTATTTTATTTATGCAATATCTTGTGTTGATATTTCCCTGAAAATCACATCCATGAATCATATATAATAACAATCCTTTGAACATTTCTCTAATACGTTCAGTTTCTACCCTTGTAAGGAAAGGTGTGTTATCACCCTCATAATTTACATTCATTTCTCTCATCAATCTTGTAAAGTAATTCATTTTTGGTGTAAATCTCAAAGAATGATTTTCCTTTTTAAATTTTTTATTAACATTAATTAGAAGATAATCACAGAATATACATTGTTTATAGGCTTTTGACTCTGTGTTTAATCACCGTCTTTCACACACAGGAAAATTCTCAAATTTGTCATATGGAGAATCAGGGGAGTCGAGCATAATTATAAAGTAAAACATTACTTAAACAGAAATTCATGCATACTTTCAGTTGCATATTGACTCATATTTAATAATATTACATATAGCCTGGTGTTGTCACAGTGGTTAGGGCAGTGGCTTGGGATCCAAAAGGTCCTGAGTTCACGCTCCGTTGGGCCACTGAATTAATGCACCAGGGGTTGACTCAGCCTGTCATCCTTCCGAGGTCGGCGAAATGAGTACCAGTGTACTGGGCCGGTGTATACCCTGGTTAAAGTAGGTGTACCATAGCCCTGGCGAGGGATATGGTACACCTACTAAGGTGTATAAGGTAAGTCATAAGAGGCGACGAGGGTTGCGTCAGGAAGGGCATCCGGCATAAAACATGTGCCAAATCACGATGCAGATAATACAGATGATCCGCTGTGGCGACCCCTCACGGGAGCAGCCGAAAGAAGAAGAAAATTTAATAATATTACCATCGATATCTATATAGTTTTTTTCATTACCAGATTCAACTACAACATTTTTTATATTAAAGGTAATTTTAAAATGATCCTTAACTACTATTGAACGACATGTTATTTCACCTGATATATAAACATCCTTTATTTCATCAAGATTTACATCTTTAGGGTTGTTGAAAAAAATACAAATTTCTCCTTGCACATTACAGATGGTCTTATCTTTTTTTTCTAAAGCTTCATCCATAAGGAGTTTTTTTTTTTGATACTTTTTCTTGTTTCATTGCTTTTTCTAGTTTTGAATATATTACCAGAAGGAGAGGAGAAACTTTTGTTCGAGATACTTTAATTGATGTTCTTCCAGGTAAACTAAAAGCCCTTCCACTGAAGGAAATTGAAGAACTCATCTTATCCACCATAATGTTTTTATCCAATCGTTGTTATATTTATCTTTGTTCAATTTTACATCCTTGACATATTTCTCAGTATCTTTCACATAATGAAGAGATTGATTGAAACTTGTCTTTTGTGTCTTGAAACATTGTATTTATTAAGTGAAAAAAGTTGGAGGATAAAATGGTTTTAAGCACAGATTCACCCATAAATTAAACGAAATTTTCATCAAGAAAATTTTAGTTTCAGCAAAGTTTTATTATATAAATATGGTGAATACAACGTACTGCAATATTTGTAATCGCGAATATAAATATTATAAAAAAACACGTTCAAACCAACAAACATACATTTAATCTATTTCATCAAATATCTCCTCTTGAGTTGGAAAGAAAACATTGTGATATCTGCTCAAAGGATGTTTTGAAGAGTAGTTATAATAGACATCTTCAATCACAAAAACACAAGAAAAATGAGTTTAAAGTAAAGGGAGACTATTATATTGAAAACACTGATGGGGCATTTAAAGGGCATATAAAAATAAGGATTTTTCAATTTGGAGAACCCGGTCCATCATCAATAGATGAATCAATTGACATAGTGAAACCTGACATTGAAAAAGTTATAAGAAAGACATTAAAAGAAATGAAAACTTTAAAGTTTTATGTGGGAGTGAAAATGAATATGAGAAGACAAGATGAAGAACAAACTCCTTATATGAGAACAGATCTTCATTTTATAACATCATTTCAAGAATTTGTGAATAGTGGGGTTTATGAAGAACTATCAAGACAAGAGGAGGATGTTGATAATACAGTGGTAGGAAGTGGATTTCACATTAAAAAATCATTTTCTTCGACATACACATTCTAAAATCATACCCTTTTTAAGGTTCTTCTTATATTGAATTACCAAAAGAAATAAAACTAAAGAAGGCAGTTGTTAATATTGAGAGCAATGATAATAAATGTTTTCTCTGGTCTGTTCTTGCTCACTTACATCGACCAAATTGTAAGTCAGAAAGAGAAAACAATATATGAGATATGAGAATACCTTGGACATCAAAGATTTTAAATTCCCAATGCCACTAACAGATATTTCTAAATGTGAGAAAAAGAATAATCTTTCTATTAATGTATATGGATTAACGGATAAAAACAAAGTTCAAATATTAAAAATTTCAAACAACTATAAAAATGAAGAAACACACATTGATTCACATTATTCACATGAAAAGAATTCACATTAAACATGCATCAATAATTTATCAAGATTAATCTCTTCTCAGGTATTCAGAACAGCAAACAAAATATATCCTTGTAAGCGATGTCTTAATTCATTTCATGCAAAAGAACGATTAGAACAACATTCAAAATATTGTAGTAATCATAAATCGGCTGTAATTACAATGCCAAAACCTGATGAAAAGATTTATTTTGAAGATTATAATAAATCTATCATGCACACATTTGTGATGTATGCTGATTTTGAAAGTATCCTAAAAAAGATAAACACTGCTTCTCCTAATCCAAAAGAATCACATACAAATAAATATCAAAACCATATTCCTTGTGGTTTCTGTCATTATATCAAATCATCTGTTGGAGAAAAGTAAAATAAACTTGAACATTATAGTGGAAAAAAAAGCTTCACAAGAGTTTGTAAAACGATTAGAAAAGGATTGTGTAAGACAAACTAAATTAACGAAAGAAACAAATGAACCGATGAAATTAACCGAAGAAGAAAAATTAGAATTTCGAAAGAACAATATCTGTCATATTTATGAGGAGGAAATTGAGGAGTCTAAAGTTCGGGATCATTGTCATCTTCCTGGTAAATATAGAGGTCCCGCTCATTCTTGTTGTAATCTTAATTATAAATTTCCTTCTTTTGTTCCAGTCTTTCTTCACAACAGCGCCAACTATGATACACATCTATTTATAAATGAACTTTCAAAAACACCAGGGAATATTTCTGCCATAACAAACACAAGTCAAAAGTATATTTCATTTACAAAAATGATATTCACAAAACCTTTAACTCGTATTCGGTGTCTAGATTCTTACAAGTTGATGGGAACACCGCAAGCCTACCTAGCATCAAATCTAAGCTCCACAGGGTCTTTTCCAAACCTTAATTCATTCTTTCAAAAAGAGGAAATTCTAACTGAAGAGGAAATTCAGATTAAAGAGAGAATTCAAAGTAAAGAGGAAATTCTAATTAATGAGGAAATTAATGAAGAAATTCTAACTGAAGATGAAATTCTCATTATAAAGAAAATTCAAACAATGAATGCAATTCAAACTAAAGAGGAAATTTTGATTAAAGATGAAATTCTGATTAAAGAGGAAATTCAAACAAAGAATGAAATTCAAAGTAAAGAGAAAATTCTTACAAGTAAGGGAATTTATCCTTATGATTATATGGATTCATTTATGAGATTTAAAGAAACACAACTTCCTTCAAAAGAAAGTTTCTATAATAACCTTTCTGAAGAAGAGATAAGTGATAAGGAATATAAACACGCACAAGAAATTTGGAAAATATTTAAGATAAAGAACCTTGGAGAATATCATGATTTGTATCTAAAAACAGATGTTTTATTGTTAGCTGATGTGTTTGAAGCTTTTAGATCACTCTGTCATAATAAAAATTGTTATGGATTAGATCCTGCCCACTATTTCACAGCTCCTGGTTTAGCTTGGAGTGCAATGTTGAAAATGACAAAACAAGATATAGATTTAATCAGTGATGTTGATATGCTTTTGATGATTGAGAAGTCCAAGAGAGGTGGAATATCACAAGTATGTTCAAAAAGACATGCTAAAGCAAATAATAAATATCTTCCAAATTATGATAGTGAAAAAGATAGTAATTATTTGATGTATTTTGATGCTAATAATTTGTATGGATGGGAAATGTCTCAATCTCTGCCTTTTGGTAAATTTGATTGGGTGGAAGAAAAGGATTATGAAAAGGCTTTGATGAATATTGTTATTTCTTCTCAAGAGGAATTGAATGAGGAAGAAGATGGTGATTATTTTGAAGTTGATTTGAGGTACCCGAGTGATCTTCATAATAAGCATAAAGACCTTCAGTTTGCATGTGAGAAAGAAACCCCAAAGAAAGAATGGTTAAGTGATTATCATCAAAGTTTTAATATTAAAGGCAAATCAACAGAAAAGTTATTAACAACATTCAATGATAAAGAGGGATATGTTTTGCATCAGAGAAGCTTGAAACAGTTTTTGAGAGAAGGATTGAGATTTGTTAAAATTCATAGAGTTTTAAAATTTAAACAAAGTCCTTGGATGAAAAAATATATTAAATTCAATACAGATAAGAGAACAAATACAAAGGTAAAATTTGAAGGGGAATTCTATAAATTGATGAATAATGCTGTCTTTGGAAAGACAATGGAGAATGTTAGAAACAGGCAAAACATTAGATTTGCAACATCTTGGAAAGAAGCTTCCAGATTGAAAAATAAACCAAGTTTTCAGAGAGATGAGGTTTTTTCAGATAACTTTTCTGCTATTCCTTTGGAAAAGGAAAGTATTGTAATCGATAAACCAATTTATATTGGAACAGCAGTTCTTGATTTATCAAAGATGTTGATGTACGATTATTTGTATCACGGCTTCAAGAAAGAGTATGGTGAAAATGTTTCATTGTTTTGAATGGACATTCATAGTTTTATCCTAGATATAAAACTTGATGATGTTTATGAAGATATGAAGAAAAATATTGGAGTATATGATACAAGTAATTTTAGTAAGAAGAGTGAGTTATTTTCAAAAAAGAATGAAAAGGTTATTGGTAAGTTTAAGGATGAGTTGGGTGGAAAAGTAATGAGTGAGTTTATTGGATTGAGAGCAAAGATATATGCTTATAAGTATGGTGATCAGATTGTTAAGAGGTTCAAGGGAATAAAGAAATATGTAATAAAGAAATCAATAACTTTTAGAAATTATTATAATTGTTTGATGAATAAGAAAGAAGATTATAGGAAAATGAAAACACTAAGAATATAAACAAAACATATATCGTGAAGAAGTAAATAAAAAGGCATTAGGAGCCTTTCTTGATCAGAGATTTATTTTAGATAATGGAATAGATTGTGTTCCATATGGATATTGTATGATAGAGTCTATAAAATAGATTGTGTTTTAATGATGGGAATATGGGTTAGGGTTTTTAATGGCTACCAATGTGTTTTTTCACAATATATAAATGGACAACCCAAGTATTAGTCAAACTAACGAGTGGAGAAAATCTCAGTCTTGGTATATAAATGGAAAACATAATGAATGTGAAAAATATCAAATAAGTCTTATTAAAAAAATAACTGAAACAAAGGTAAATAAAACAAATAAGCGAATCAATTTCAAAACTAGTAAGTTAGAGGCTGGAAAGAAAAAAATAAATATCCTTGAATGGACTGAAAACTTTGATGGTTATCAATTGAACAATGAAAAAACAATTTACTATAATCTCAAAATGATATGTGGCTCAGGAGGTGGTCAACCAAGAGCATTAAGAGAAGTTTATCATTTCGTAATGGCACAAGAGGGGTACCTTAAAAAATATAAAGATTCAAATGTTTTATTTTTAAATATTTTAGATGGGGATTATTGTGCAAAGAAAAGTAAGCTATTGAAGGAAGTCGAGAATGAACAAATCTTTATAGGTTCAATGAGTGAGCTAAACAATCTTCTTCTTCTTTCGGCTGCTCCCATTCGGGGTCGCCACAGCGGATCATCCGTATGATTCCGCATTGTGATTTGGCACATGTTTTACGCCGGATGACCTTCCTGACGCAACCCTGGTTGCCTCTTACGACACAGGATATGGTACACCGATTTTAACCAGGGTATACACTGGCCCAGTATACTGGTACTCATTTAGCCGACCTCGGAAGGATGACAAGCTGAGTCAACCCCTCGGTGTATTAATTCAGTGGCCCAACGGGGCTTGAACTCAGGACCTTTTGGATCCCAAGCCGCTGCCCTAACCACTGCGCCAACACCAGGCTTAATGAGTGAGCTAAACAATATGCATTGGTTATTTGAAAAAGAGTGTCTCTGGGCTTACATGTTTCAGATATTTCTTTAGAATCACCTTAAACAAATCACATTACTGCTTTACTACTTGAACAAATCTTTATCTTATTGCATTGGTTATTTGAAAAAAAGTGTTCCGAGGTTAAAAGTGGAGACAAATAAATATACCTTGGGATAAAAAGGGGGTTTACTTTTTCGGGAAAAAAAAATGAATCGCTGAAAATCCCGCATTCATTTACATGGGGAAAAGTGAGCCAGAATCAGTATATTCACCCTACTTATGGGGAATACAAGATGGACATGAAAGGGACTTTCAAGAAGGAAAGCATGGAATTTAAAGAAGTTGGGTTTGGGTGGATTATCGGGGGTAGAAAAGATCGAGGATTTGGATGGGGGATGATAAGAGGTGGTGGAGAACAGCTGTTTTGAAGGCCAGGAGGGAAGAATGGGATTGAATAGAGTGAGGGAGTTTATTCCAAAGGCAGGAAAAAAGAGGAATGAAAGAGTGAAGGTGAGCAGTGATTCCTGATTTTGGTAGTTTTACCAGAAGGGGGTTGTTGGTGGACCTTGAGCACCCTGCGGAAATGTGGTGGGGACAAATCGCAGACAGAGCGGGGGGGGGGCGAGGCTGGAGAGGAGACGGTAGAAGACAGAAAGACCACTGACCAGCCTGCATTGAGAGAGTGAGAGGCCCAAAGACTCAGCCTCGTTGTGGGAGATGCCAATAATCCGAAATGCCTTGGTTTCCACAGCATGAAGCCGAGCAAGGTGGGAGGCAGGAGCTCCAGATGAGAGTAGAGAGCAGTACTCCATCAGGCTGCAGACAAAAGCTTTGTAAGTGGTCAGGAGCTCAAGTGGGCTGAGGAACGACTTTGCACGACGAAGGATTCCCAGTCAGCGACTGGCTTTGGAGACGAGGTTTGACATGTGGCTTTCCCAGGAAAGGTCATGTCAGATCGTGAGATCCAGAAGCTTGAAAGAAAGGACTTCCTCCAGAGGATTGGTCAGAAATTGGATGTGGGGGGGGGGGTTTAACCGGTCCTTTCGAAAAGAAAAAGTGAGAATGTGAGATTTGTCCGGATTGAAAGACATATTCCACGTGTTGGACCAGTTTGTGATTTTACCCAGATCTGTAGTGAGCAAAGAAGCTGCTGCTTGCCAGTCTGAGGGATAACAGATGGTACGGCAGAGGGTGAAGTCATCAGCAAAGAGATATAGAGGATTTTCCAGAGAGTCGGAGAGGTCATTGATGAAAACCAGAAAAAGAACATGGCCCAGAACGCTACCTTGAGGAACTCCAGCCTGGACAAGAAGAGGGGATGAAAGAAACCCATTTGGGGCCAGAAGTTGACCACGCCAGGAGAGGAAGTCTGCGAGCAATGAGTAGAGATGGTTTTGGATACCAGAAGAAAAGAGTTTGGTGAGCAGGGCAGGGTGCCAGACCATGTCAAACGCATGTGATATGTCCAGGGATACGGCTCGGATTTCATGTCTGGCATTGAGGACCTCCATCCATTGTTGGGAGAGCAGAAGCAGCATATGCAGGGAAGAGTGATCTGGTCTGAAACCAAATTGATGATCGTAAATCAAGCCTTTGGAGAAGAGGAAGGATTTAATGTCTGAAGAGAAGATGGATTCCATAACCTTGCTGATGATTGGGAGAATGCTGTTTCACCTGCAGTTGCAGGGATCTGTTTTTGCACCTTTTTATGCAGGACAGTTATGTTTGCTGATTTCCAAGCAGATGGCAGATGACCTTGAGCAAATGAGAGGGTGAATAGAACAGAGAGAGAGGGTGAGCAAGAGAAGAAGAGCAGGTTTTTAGGACACGTTGCCTCATACCTTCTGGACCGGTTGCAGAATCTGAGTCAAGGTTTGAAAGCAAGCTCTCCACCTTGTCAGAAGAAAAGGATACAGAGTCCACGGAGAGTTGGGTGCGACTGGGTAAGGTCGGTGGAGAAAGCGATGGGTCTTGGACACAAGATTTACCTGCAAACACTGAGTTTAGGCATTCAGCCTTTTCACCTGCGGTGTCAGCAATGTGGCCATTTGAGGTAAGGGAGGGGAGGGAGGGGGGACATACATCAGAAACAGATTTGATTAGATGCCACCAGCATTTTGAGGAGGGAGAGATGTTTGAAACTTCAGACTTGAGCTTAGAGAATATGTTGTTTTCTGGCTCTCCTGTGGGTAGATACACACTTGTTCTGAGCTTTATGGAAGGAACTGAGATTACCCTCAGTTGGCTTTGCTTTCCATGAGGCAAAGGCAAGATGTTTCAGGACAACTGCCTCGCCACAAGCTTCAGTGAACCAAGGGCGGAAGGAAGGGTAGGGCTACTGATGATGAGAGGGGATAAATCTGTGCATGAGGGAGAGCAAGTTTCTTTGAAAGAATTCCCACGATGAGTTGATGTTGGAGAAAGTAGTGATAGGAGACCAGTCTATAAGTTTTATGGCTGCTTGGAGACCCTGTCAGTCAGCTTGAGTGAAATGCCAGACTCGACGGTGGCGAGATGGTTCTCTGTTAATAGCCAGAGAGATGTCCAGTTTGACAAGGACGTGGTCAGAAGAATCAATTGGAGCGGAGGAAGAGCAGCAGATATTGTCAGGGAAATTCATCAAAATCAGATCCAGCAGAGAAGGAGTACCATTGGTTGAGATCCCGGTCAGGAATTGACCGATTGAGTCAGTTCCAATGAGTCGCAGAACGTTTTTGCTGAAGTGCCATGACAGGTGAGAGAGGTACCCACACCAAACCAACTGGCATGATGACAATTGAAGTCGCCACATATGAGGAAGAGAGAGTTTGGATGAGAAGATAGAAGTTGGTTCATGTTTTCGGATAGTGAGGTGTAGATGGAGTCATCACTTTTCGGTGGACGCTCCAACACAGATATAAACATGAGGTGGGAGTGGAGGGGAAGCCATAGCCAGAGGTATTCCTGGGGGTGTGGGGAGTGAGGGCAGGGCATGGAGAGTGAGTAATAGAGTCTTTGCTAAAGAGAGCATCTCCTTCACCAGGACGAGGCTCAGGTCTGTCATACCGGAGGAGGGAGTAACCAGGGAGAGATGCTTGGGAGTCAGACACGTCTTGGGGAAGGTAAGTTTCTGTAAGCCACATTATTTCTGGTTTGTCAGTGGCAACCTGTATGGAAAGATCTGAAAGGTTTGAGTAAAGGCCCCAGATATTTGAGTTCCACACTGTTAATGAAGAGGGAGGGAAGGAGGCTTTGGGTGCAGGGGGTGGGGTGGGAGGGGGGGTAGGACAAGGGATGAGGGAGGGAGGTATGTAGGGTTGTTGAAAGAGTGTGGGGGATTGCAGAAGAGTTTGGGGAGGGGGCCGAATGAGGAGGAAAAAGGCTCTGTGGTGCTGGGGGAGAGGGGGGATAAGAGAGGGTGAAGAAGGCAGTTGAGGATTTGAGGAGGTGGAGTGAAGAGATGGAGGTGAGAGGGCAGTGGAAGAAGGGCAGTATATATATATATATATATATATATATATATATATATATATATATATATATATATATATATATATATATATATTTGTTTAAAAAACCCGTCTGCAAGTCCAACGGAAGTAATGTATTGGGGGCATGTCTGCTCTATACACCTGGCAGTTTGACTTTCCTGTCCAGTTTTTGATATTGTGATGTCATTGCTGTCCCGCTCAAACCTATAATTTAAAACATAAATTTTGCTCAGTTCATTTATATTTATATGTGATGGATTCTGCCTTCTGATTTACAGTATATATTCAGTCAAAGCACAAATATATTTGGCATATCATCCCCACCAACCACCCCCCCCCCCACTCTGCACCATCTCCCTTCCACCATTTCCCCATTCCCTTCCACCATTCCCCCATCTGCCCACAAACCCCACGAACTCACAACTACCACCCCCCCCTTCCCTCATTCCTGGAGAAAGTAGGCTTGGTCAAAGATGCCTATGCATCTGCAGCAATGGGTGGTTAGGTGTGTGAAGCACGCAGATCCATGCTTATTTACGTAGTGAATCAGAAACATAAATGAAACAAAAAATTGGTCAAAAACATTGGAATCCTGATGTTCAACAAATTTAATTTCTCAACAGGAGATTAAATTGCAACACTTGATCCTCTCACAACACATACAGGTTGGTCGCCAAGTTGTTTTTTTGCATCTGTGGATTACCATCACATCTTTTGACATTTAAATTTTGTCGTGGGAATGTGATGGATGAATGAGAAGAATAAAGAAAAAGAATATCCATGAACAATGACACCACATTACGATGCCACAATACGACACTATAATCCTTTTTTTGATTACCATCATATCTTTTGAAATTTTGCTTTAGTTGTGAGGTTGTGACAGAACAATATCAAAAGATATTGTGATGCTGAACCACAAGAGTATTATGGTGTTGCATTGTGGAATCATAATGTAGTGTCATTTCAACCTTTTTTGTGATTTCATCCCTCTATATTATTACATTTTTCCTAAACAAGCATTATTGTTTCTAAACACTAAACATTATTGTTTCTCTAATCTCTTGGAAGTAAAAAAAATGCATAATATTTTTTCAATATTGATATGGATAGTATGGAGTATGGCAATACACCATGATACGACCATAATCTGTGATACTGCAGTCGATCATGGCACTACAATTCAGATCAACATTTGTGTCCAGTACATGGGATATAAAGTCAAGTAAACACACCTTGTTTGCTGCTTTATGACCACTCTAAGTGCATCCATACCTTGGCTTGTTAGGCAATCCGTGTGACATTGTGAACCAGAGCAGACGATAAACTTATAAAAACCAAATGACATGAGAGAGGGCAGGGGAGAAGGGTGAGAATGATTTGTACGTTCGATTTGCTTTCATAAGAATGATATATATATATATATATATATATATATATATATATATATATATATATATATATATATATATATATATATATATATATATATATATATATGTACAGATGTTTGTTACGACAGAACTTTAATATGGAAACAAACAAACATGACAATAGTGAACGAAGCTTTTCGTGCTGCACTCTTCAGGGTAAAAATCGCAGCAAGTGAAGGAGGAAGTGAAGGCGTGTGCTTGAAATGCAGGTCTCAATAAGGTAGACACTGATTGGTTTAACCGTAATGACGTCACGGTTAATCCAAAAGCCCATTGGTCGGATCATCATCTTCATCTCGAGCTCCCATTGGCTGGAGCAGAGTTTGTCGATGATTGACGTTTGCAACCACATCCTGGAGAGAGGGGGGATGGGTTTCCTCGAAGGTCCATTCACCATTTGTTACCTACTTTCTTTGATCTTTCCATGCTGAAAGAGACACAGAGATTGTACAAATTCCTTTTGACGACAAAATATTGGATCGATGGTAAGGATAATGGTTGCTTCCAACATACGTAAATGAAACAAGCTCTGACCTCGGCTCAATATCCTGAACATATCTGTGTTGTACTGGTCTGCACAGATAGGGTTGGCAACCAGTTGCTGTGCAATGGCAGTTGAAGCTGGTACAGTGGCTGGTGGTTGCTGGATATTTCTCCATGCTCGCACTGGTTGTGTTATAACCCTCACAATCTTTCTTCCAATCGCCAAGGGAATGTGTTGTTTGATCCGTTCAGCCAATCTTAGTGTTGTGCTGCCCACGTACCGAGCTTCACATCGGCAATTAAATGCATAAATAACATTGCTGGCTTGTGAGGTGGGTAGCACATCCTTGTTGACTGACGTCAGCAAACGGCGAGGGGTAAAGATTACTTGGGGTTGCACAGCCAGAAACGTGTTGGACACAATATGTTTGAGTTGTACTTCAAACCTTCGTGATGATTGCCCTTTCCAGGGCATCCTGATATAGACTGGACATTTGTCCAGACCAATCTTCCGATCTTTTGTCGTGTTTAGAAACTTGTGCTTGTATCTCTTAACGATATCCTCAGGATAACCATTCTCACTCAGTATATTCATGATTTTGTCAATTTCAGCAGGAAGATTACAAGATGAACAAATCCTCTGTGCTCTGTTAACCAGGATATTGATCAAGGCAATTTTGTTTCTCGTGGAGCTGAAGGAGTCCCACCGAGTATACTGCCCTGTGAAAGTGGGCTTCCGGTAGACGGATGTTATAAAACCAAGGTTGGATCTCTCAACCAACACGTCCAAAAACGGTAAGGTGTTTTACTATTCATCTCTGTGGTAAACTTCAGCGCTCGATGGAGAGTGTTGAGCCATGCCTGGAAATTGTCACATGCCGTCCGAGACTCAAAGCAAAAATATCATCAACATACCGATCGTATTCAATGGGGGAATAGACCCCTTGCCGACCGACCACTAAGTAAGTGCCGAACAATATATATATATATATATATATATATATATATATATATATATATATATATATATATATATATATACATACACACATATATAAATATACATATATATATATATATATATATATATATATATATATATATATATATATATATATATATATATATATATATATATATATATATATATATATATATATATATATATATATATATATATATATATATATATATATATATATATATATATATATATATATATATATACATATATACATATACATATATAAATATATATATATATATATATATATATATATATATATATATATATATATATATATATATATATATATATATATATATACGCATATATATTATCTCACAAAAGTGAGTACACCCCTCACAAATATGTAAATAATTCAGTGTAACTTTTTAAGCAGCTGTGCTGGAAGCAAAAGCTTTGAGTTGATGACAGAGTAGACATTCTACAATATGTATGCTGGCACAAACTGCCATTCCATAAAAACAATGTGGCATATTAAGGCGCTGTCACACCTTGACGATTTAGCCAGCGTATGCCGACTTATGAAAAATTTGTCTAAAACGCTGGCACACGTCGAATACGTAATGGGTAACTTTTGTATATGTTAAGAGCTTGCTGAAAAACACTGCCATACGTCGTAGTACGCTGGCTTTCATCGTTGTACTTTGCGGTTGTCCTCAAATTTTAGCATGCTTGAAATTTTACGACGTATGCCACCATATGACTCACACGTTCCGCGACGCTGGCCATAAGTTGTAGGCACGTTATGCGATCGTTGACACACGTCGACACACGTTACTTGTACGTTACTCATAAGTCGAAACACGTCGAGGTAATGATTAGCATACACGAAATTTATTTATAACCTATGAGTAACGTGTTGTAGGCATGTTACACGATTGTTGACACACATCGAAGCACGTTATGCGATTGTCGACACACGTCGAGGCACGTTACTTGTAAGTTTCTCATAAGTCAAAACACATCGAGGTAATGCTTAGCGTACCCAAAACTTATTTCTAACCTATGAGTAACGTGCTTTGAACCTCTGTGTAATGTACCTCCAATGCAGATTGACGAATGTAGACGTATTTGATTGACGTCTTCCGGACGACCACAGAACTTACTGAACGTGTTTCTAATTTACAGCTACCGTCTAATGGCATATTGGCAGCGTTTAAAAAAACAAAAAAAACAATAACTTCTGATATTACATCACGTGCCGTTATGTCACGTTCGATTGCCTCTTCAGTTTGCTCATGTCTTATTCTTAGTTCCACCTCTGTGAATATTTTCTGTTTGAGGATATTGTCACGTCGACGTTGAAACTTCGAAGCAAATGGCCGAATATATTTTAAAATTCGTGATAGACAACAAAAAAAAACAATAATAATAAAAAAACAACAACAACTTCAGATATTTTGTCACGTGCCTTCACGGAGCCAAGGACAAAAAAAGAAAATGTGCCTTGACGGAGAAAATATGTTTCGGGTTTGCTAAACATTACCTCGACGTGTTTCGATTTATGAGTAACTTACAAGGAACTTGTGTCGATGTGTGTCAACGATCGCATATTGTGCCTACAACTTATTCCCAGTGTAGCGGAACATGTGAACCATACGGCGAGTTCGTCGTAAAATTTTCAGCATGCTTGAAATTTCACAACGTACGAGACGTACCACGAAATATGACAGCATACTTCATCGTTTTTCAGCGTGCTCTTAACGTATACACAACTTACCCATTCGTATTCGACGTGTGCCAGCTTGGTTCAGCAAATTTTTCATAGGTCGGCGTACGCTGGCTAAATCGTCAAGGTGTGACTGCGTGGTTGACACTTTCAATTTTCAGGCGGTTATGATTTAAATCGGCGTGCGGCAGGTTTTTAACAGGCGACGCCACGAGTTCGTCGGCGATACGTGCAGCGTGCTATGCCTAAGTTAAACTATCGTTGGGCATAGGTTGTGAATGCTGACAACAGGCTAAGCATTCATTGGTATAAGTTATCTTTAAGACAACGAAACGTTCTGTGCCCATTACTAATATGTTATGCATACGACCAACACGTTATGAATACGACCAAAACTTAAAAAAAAACATCAAAATTTCAGCGTACGCCAACGTTTTACATACATTTTTATACGCTGCCATTGCTGGCTAAATCGTCAAGGTGTGACAGTGCCTTTTCAAATATCTCTGAAAGAGGAGGAAACAAAAGTGAGTACACCCCTGCTACTGTCTGCACAAGAACTAAGTCAAACATGGTAAAACAGCTTCCATTTTCATCATTTTCTGCATATTTAAGTCAGAGTGTTAAAGGTACAAATATGCACCAAACAATACACACAATGTCCATAGAGCTGCAACCTCCTGGTATGTTAAAAGTGAAGAAATGTACTCAATGGAGTAATTGTCTATCTGCTTGCTGAATAAATAATTGCATAGGAAACACTGTACTAATCGCCATTGTGAAAGGAGCATGGCTCCTCATGGTAAAGAGCTCTCGAAAGATGTCAAAGATCGAATCGTTGCCCAGCATAAAGATGGCCAAGGATACAAGAAGATCAGTGCTTCTTTGAAATTAAGCCCCAACACCATGGCGAAGGTCATCCAGAGGTTCTGCAAGAAGCGTACAACAATGAATTGCGCTCGCCAGAGCAGACCAGCAAAGATGACTGCACGTACTGTTCACCAAGTCCAGAATCTCATCCTCCGAGACAGATGACAAAGTGCCGCCAAGATTGCTGAAGAGATTTCTGCATCTTCTGGCCAGCCTGTTAGTGCGCAAACCATATGTCGCACACTCCATCGTATCGGATTGCATGGGCGTCGTCCAAGGCGTAAGTCTCTCCTGAAGCAGAGCCACAAGAAAGCTCGCAAACAGTTTGCTGAAGCACATCAATCCAAGCCCCTGGACTACTGGCAACATGTCCTCTGGTCTGATGAAATGAAGATCAATTTGTTTGGATCTGATGAAGTGCAGCGTGTCTGGCGGCAACCTGGGGAACAGTACCAAGACAAGTGTGTTATCCCTACTGTCAAGCATGGTGGGGGTAGTGTCATGGTTTGGGGATGCATGAGTGCTGCCGGTGCTGGAGAGCTCGAGTTCATTGAGGGAAACATGGATTCTACAATGTACTGTGACATCCTGAAGGAGAATATGTTACCCAACCTGCAAAACTTAGTGGAGGAGCTGTATTTCAGCACAAAAACGATCGGAAGCATCGTTCCAAGCAGACAACTGCCTTTCTGAAGAAGTCGAAGCTCAATGTGTTGGAGTGACCAAGCATGTCACCTGATGTAAACCCAATAGAACACCTGTAAGGCATCCTGAAATGTAAGGTTGAGGGACAAAAGGTGTCCAACATCATGCAACTACGAGAAGTCATTGCAGAGGAGTGGAACAGGATCCCAGCAAAGGCATGTGGAACACTGGTCAACTCCATACCGACTTAAATAGCTGCTGTGCTCAAAATCAATGGTGGACATACAAAAAACTGAAAAGAATAACGCTTCAATGTGAGAAAGTACAAAGGGTGTACTCAGTTTCGTTGCCCCCTCCTCCCCACCCCCTTCTTCACAGATATGACCAGTATGCCACAGAATAAATGTTTTGGGCCTGTAAATGTATGACAGAATGTCTACTCTATCATTTCTTTGAGTCTTGTGTTTATAATACATCGAAGTAAAAAATATATACATTTTTGTAAACGGTGTACTCACTTTGGTGCGATACTGTGTATGCATATATATATATATATATATATATATATATATATATATATATATATATATATATATATATATATATATATATATATATATATATATATATGTAGCTCCAGCTCGGTGTTGAAGTGCGCGCCTGCCTGCACCCATCAAAAAAAAACAGAAGAAGACAATATAAAAGGCTACAGATTTTGAAATGTGGATAGACTGCATTTTGCATTTCAATTTTGAACTTCCTCTTTGTGTGTTATTGAATATTATTCAGTTTGAGCAAATACCAGCTGTCGCTTTGCTGATGGGAACACTGAAATGGGGGGAAAAAAGAGGTTGGGGAAAGAGATGGGTGGGGGAAGTGAGGAGATAGAGGAGAAAGAGAGAGAAAGGAGGGAAAAAGAGAGAGGAGGGAGGGGAAAAGAGAGAGAGTGGGGAGGGGGAAAGAGAGAGGAGGGACAGAGTGAGGAGGGAGCGAGAGTGAGGAAGGGGGAGGGTGGGAATCAGCGAAAGGTGAGAGGAAGGCATATGTATGGTGGAGCGTCAATTATGATTCAAAATCAAAATGATTCTCCATGGAATAACATTGAAGATGGAAACAAAATAATGTCTGAAATCCAATTTCTACCAGTCATACTATAAATACCACCCAAAGACAAACACCGCAAAGACGTGTGGAGACAAACTCCCATCTGGACATAAACACTGCCCGGACACATCCGGAGACAATCTGCTGTACAGACATTAACACCACCCAGACACATTCGGAGACAAACACCGCCTGGACGCGTCTGGATCGAAGTTGTCTTGAGACAAACACCACTCGGACACGTCCAGAGACAAACTCCTGTCTGGACATAAACACCACCCAGATGCAAACTCCTGTCCAGACATAAACACCACTTGGACATGTCTGGAGACAAACTCCCATCTGGACATGTCCAAAGACAAACTCCCATTCGGACACGTCCAGAGATAAATACCATCCGGACACATCTGGAGACAAACCCTGCCTGGACAGAACCACTGTCCAGGCATATATGGAGATAACCACCATCCAGAAATAATGAGCATCCAGAGACAGAAAGAGGGAGAGAGAGAGAGAGAGAGAGAGAGAGAGAGAGAGAGAGAGAGAAGAAGAGGAGAGAGAGAGAGAGAGAGAGAGAGAGAGGTGAAGAAGAGAGAGAGAGAGAGAGAGAGAGAGAGAGAGAGAGAGAGAGAGAGAGAGGTGAAGAAGAGAGAGAGAGAGAGAGAGAGAGAGAGAGAGAGAGAGAGAGAGAGAGAGAGAGAGAGAGAGAGAGAGAGAGAGATAGATAGAGAGAGAGAGAGCGAGAGAGAAAGAGGGGTGGGGGTAGGGGAGTTATCAGAGAGAATGTTATGCTTTATGTACACACACACGCACAAGCACAAGCACGCACGCATACACATGCACACGCACACACGCACACACACACGACTGATATCAGCAATTTTTTCAGGAATCGGCAGGTTGGGGTCGGTGTGACCACCGATTACAATACGTACTGTATGCAACCCAGAAACCTTGAGTCAGTTTCACTGAAAAACGACGTTACACTTACATAGATGTTTCAGGAAAATGTTCACAAATATTAATCATTTAGCAACAGCTGCGTGTGACGGTTGGAAAAAAAATTGTTCAGAAATGTAGAAAATACGTTAAAATGGCAAACAGCTCAGAAATGTTTCATTATCTAATATATTTTGCTTTTAAAATCACAAAGAGAAACATATAACCTTTGTAAAGCAAATCCGATAATCAAATGCTTTAGAAACAGGCGCGAGGACAAAGGAAAACCTGATAGAACCTCCATAAGATACGGGATGAAACTTTGCCACCACAGCACCCGTAACAGGCATGGCATGTCCACACACCCGTGGAGAGTCCACACAGATCCAAATCTACTCACATGTACCATGTCAGTGCGTGCAGCATACGTACCTCGACCTTGCAGTAACTGTAGACTGTACATCCTGATCAGGCCACAAAATGTTCCGCTATTAACTGATATGAACTGTACTGTGCAGCTCGGAAAGTAGCTTAAGCACTCAAGCAAGCATTCAAATGGAACACCTGGCTTGGTAAGCGATTACCAATTGCTGTCCATCCAACTATACAGCCCGAAACGCCCATACAATGTCCGAATTGGACAAATCAACACTTTTTTCGGAGTCGGAACTGCTGATACTTTCAAATCTGGAGCTTACCTTTGTAATTTTGCTTAGTTTCAGAGATTCACTCAGTTATTTATTTGCACAAATGAAATGAAGCCACAAACACTGATATCTCCGGATGTTTATAAGCATTGCAATCTCCCCAGCGATTTGTAGCGATGATGAACAGGCATTCGATAATATGAGTGAGTAAAGTGTAAAAAAAAAAAAAAACTTCATCGTGAAGAAATTGTTGCCACCTGTTCCAAATCAAAGCATGGTTGAGCAGGCCAAAAATCATGGTGGCTTCCGACCCCAGCAAGGTTACTCAGGAAATGCCTGAAGACCCCAGACAGCAAGGTGGCCAAGGATCATGAAGAATACAATTAAATAATGCCATTAATTATCTTCAAAAAGGGTGTTTTAATTAACCCAAACACGAAATTTCCACTGCCACACTTCCTTGGGGTTTTCTTGAAATGCACACAAAGTTTCAGGCTGCTCGGTTTTATGGTTTTGGAGTTATGGAGAAGCACGCACACACACACACACACACACACACACACACACACACACACACACACACACACACACACACACACACACACACACACACACACACACACACACACACACACACACACACACACACGATGGTGGATACTTCGAGACTTGGGAGGGATCTTTTCCACCTTCTGGAACCCTCATCTACAAAAACACTGCGGCTTGGTCCTGGTGTAAAGCAAGAAAGAAAAAAAAGCCCCTTCACTTGCAGCAACAAAAAGATTTTCTCCTTGCTTGCAGAAACTCCCGACTATTAATATATTGGTGGAATGTTAATTGTAGATTTCTATAATTGTCGAAAAAATAGGACCCCTGTAGACTGTGACGTCATGGATTGCAAAAGCAGGTTATGAAGCACAGCGTTTCACTCAATGAATTCACACTTTCTGCAGACTCCATAATTTTTTCTTCACTCAATATAATCGTCCGAACAGTAGAAAAAGTGAAGCTTAATGCTTTTCTTAAAAAAAATACACTGAGGTATAAAAATCGCTATTTTGTAAAAAAAAAAAAAAAAAATTATTGGGCTGACCAAGATGGCGTGCACTCTATCTTGGTCAGTCTAATTTTTTTTTTTGTGATGAGCACCCCCTAAATTAGCTTCAAAAGGGGTGTTTTATTTAACCCAAACACCCAATTTTCACTCATGCACTTGGGAGTTTTCTTTGTATGCAGGCGAAGTTTCAGTCTTGAAGGTTTTTAAGTTTTGGAGTTATGGAGGAGACACACTGACACACACTGACACACACTGACACACACTGACACACACTGACACACACTGACACACACTGACACACACTGCCTTTTATTTGTAACGATTCCGTATATAAAATGCCTGCTATGAAATTCACATTCACAATCTCCCCCTCTTCGCTCATCACATCACCAAATTTTATAAATATCCCGACAGCAGATGCAGACGGCCTTTGCTTTTTTGTTTTATAATTGTTTTAATTTCATCTTTTGCATGCAATTATTTAAAGTATTAAAATGCTTAATCTCTTTTATATTTTGTTATTTCCCCTCCCCTCCCCTCCCTCCCCCTGAATGAATTTTGCCAACCCCAAAAAAATTACAGCGACCGCACTATTTCCATGTTCGCCTTCGGGCCCCCCTGCGGTCGCCTTGCGGGCACCTTGAGGCTACCTTGCGTCTGCCTTAAAAATTATATGGCCACCGCAGGGATGCCCTAAGGTCACCGTGCGACATCAAATCAAAGACTGTACGGCACCCCCACGTTTTGGGTCTCCACAATTTCTAAATACCCTGTGCGGCTCCCCGAAAAATAAAAACAAATGTGACTGCTAATTTGTGTGACCGTTGAAATACTGCGGCCACCCTATAATTGCTGGTGGCTGTAGATTTTTTTAGACCCTACTGCCGCCGAGCCAAATGTGGCTGAAGCATAAAGAAGAGGAGAGTTAACCCTTTGAACCCTGGCGGCCGGTACACCAGCCACTTTTCAAACTTTCACATATCCGAGTGGCCAGTTTACCAGAAGCTATTCAAACTTCCATATACCTGAGCAGCCAGATTGTTCTCCAGGGAGCAGCCAGCGTGGGTGAGCCCAAAGTCCAAGGAACTCAGGGTTAAGACGGTAGTAAGGCAGGGAGGGGTCTTTCACTCAAAGAGTAGTGAATGCATGGAATAGTCACCCTGGAAAGGTCTAGACAGCAGAAACAGTAGAAAGGTTTGAATTGCAATTGGTTAGGTATCTGGAAGTATTGGAGATAGAAGGGTATAGGGATGTTGGCAGGACCTTTAGGTAGCTTGAGCATTGATGGGTGATTGTGTGCATGTGTACAGAGTGCTGGTAGGGGAGTGGGGGGGGGGTCTCATCAAGGGGTGCTGTGTGGTTGATATGTGTTTTTTAACCAAGGGCATCTATGCCCAAGATCCCTCCCATCCATCCATCCATCCATCCATTGAGTCCATACTCTGTATAGAGTGCTGGTGTTACCAAAGCAGTCTCCTGGCCTATTGGGCACAATGCTGGATGGATATAAAAATCGATAAGAAATTAAATAAAATAAAATTAATACAAAAACCTACAAAACCAACAACAACAAAAAACAAACACAAAAACACTTAGTAAAAAAAACATTTTGCATTTTCCTATTTGATCTTGTGTTGATGAATTGGTGTGGTGTTGAGGCACAGGCATGATGGGCTGAATGTACTCCATGTGTGTCTAATTTCCTTGTGTGTACCCTTGTGTGTGCCACTGCATAGATACACTTCGCTTTCAGCTATTTGATAAACATTTATCTATGCAAATTAAAAACCGATTTTATGAATGCAGGAGTCAAAATTCATGGAGGAAAAGAACTTCAGAGAGTGAAAAGTCAAATAAAAAGTGCATGGGGTAAAATAACGGGGAAACGAAAACGTATAGATGTACCACTGCATGAGGAGAGGTGTTCCTGTGGAATATTGGGACATGGTCTCAGCGGGTGTTGTAATGCTCAATGTTTGACAGAAGAAAGACCAAGAAAGACCACAAGAATATGTCTAGCAGGTTAAAGTTTCCTACAAGAAATAATACATTTAAGCAAGTTAAAAACAGAACTGGTTGTTTTCCAAAGTTTGTATTTACCTTTTAATTCATGGATTTCTTGGACACTCATATCAAGAATGCAAATGACACACAGAGTGAGGAAAGTGAGAGTGAGAGCCACTCTCACCTGGCATACCAAATCTGTCGGTTTTCCCATGAAAAGAGAACTTCCTGAAAAACATCCAGCCACAGATACAAGTAGTGTAACACTCACTGCAGTGTTTGTTTTGCTCTTCCCCAGGAACCTTTGGTATTGACACAAAAGCATTATGATAAGAATTGTTAATAAAACACCAAGTACATTTATGGCCAAAACTGCAAGTGTGAGTGGTTCTGAGATATCCAAGTATTCCACATTCATGGGCACACAGTCATTGTGCTGTTCATTTGACCAATAGTATTTCTGACAGCGAAGGCAATCCTGAGATTCTTTTGTGAGTAAACAAGAAAATTATATGCGAGTGATCCAGGCAGGTATAATGTTCAGTTGTATTGACCACAAGAAGGCTAAACAATATTCAATGGAATGGATGTTGTGACAATAATCTGAAGAAATAGTTTAAAATTCACCAACAATATAATTAAGAAAACAAAATATGGAACTAATTAACCTGAAAGTAGAAACATCACTGAATGCACAGAGAAAGGAAGTGGTTCACAGAACTGCACTTTGTGATGAATAGAGACCAATTAAGGTCTTTGGTGAAGAAATATGACATTGAAAGAAAGTTCCAGGCTCATGGAAGAGTGAACAAACATGGATGTGATTTAATTGCTTTAACAATGAGGGAGAGGAATATAAGCACACAGATGAGAAACAACAACAGTTGAATGGCTTGTTGAAGTTGAAACTTCCAGGGAAATCAATAAATAAAACTGGGACATGTTATAGATTCATGTGGAGGAAGGGCAAGGGTGTCTCTGGGACTTCAGGGTCAAGGATTTTCATGCATGCTGGTGAAAACTGCAGCTCCTGTTTCCACCTCCAAAAGCGAAGTTTTGTTGCGTTTTTATTTAATATCTTCGTCTAGGTGTTGTTGTTCTATCCATCCAATATTTCATCGAAAATTTACATTGTTTGTGCTGCATCTTGAATTAGTTTCGTATTATCCAAGGACTAACTCAGCCAACCCTTGGATAGAAAGTGCGACAATTATGTCTCCGTGTTTCTCGTTTTGCTTCCTTCTTCCAAAATATCTTAATTCTACCTTCTCAACATTATCCTTTTTCCCCTCCTTGCTTCAAAAAATCAAAACAAACAATCTTTTTTCACTCCACAACAATCTCACGACAGTACCTCTGCCATTAAAATTTGTTTTCGCCCCTTAGTCCGGCAGAATAAGAGACTAAAATCCGCCAACCCCAAAATGTCTGTAAAATATTTTTTTCTCTTCTGATTATTATTATATAGGGTCCCAGTAAACAACCCCAGGTGGGTGTGGTGATGTCACCCTTGGGAAATTTTAAATAATCATGACCTTTTGATGTCCCCTCCTGTGGTAAAAGCGAATAATATTTTCAAGTGATTTTTCAAACATCTCTGATATTATCAATTAAATTTGTCCATAAAATGAATCAGGTCACAATAAACATGATAAAACACATAAGTATCATCATAATTATGCATTTAATATATATATATATATATATATATATATATATATATATATATATATATATATATATATATATATATATATATATATATATATATATAACTAGATATAATCAATTTGCTGACTCAGCATTTTCCGACTTATACATATTACGTTCCACATGGCAACTAAAAATATGACAATATTTACTGCTTTAGAAACTGAAAGTATTAGTATCACATTATATAATACTATCATTATATAATTGTAGTGTACAATTAAAATGTTACAATCACTATTTTAAGTTATAAGCGATAACATTTGTGCATACATATTGCATCACTTCATTCCAATTGACTGGCATGTAGTTATATTTATGACCCTATCGCATATATAATACTGATAGTAAATTTCGTTGACTCAGAATTTTTATACCCATGCCATACAATACAATGATACAACAGAAATACAAATAATAAAAACGGAAAAAAACAGAACCATAAATGTATAGACTAATCATTCGATCAAGTATCATTTGATATGTACAGCGACACAAATGAACACATTTAGAGTATTTGCTCATCATCGCTTTCATAGCTATCCGATGTGTCTTCATTATCAGATTCATTCTGTGCTTGCAGACCTTCGATGGTTTTTCTCGTTGAAACAACTTTCGCCACCAGATCATGCACAAAACTCAGTACATGCAATATTGGCACTGCTGCAACCGCATCTCTTTGTTTGGCATGGAGAATCACTTCCGCAGGAGCATTTGAGGAGTTTCAACAACTCTTGAGGCACCAGACTGGTGTCATTTGGAACAGTTACTGGACTTAGAGATGTCCCTTCCTTTTGCCATCCAAATGTTGTAGGATGTAATTGTGGTGGGTCGGTGTGTTTGGCATGTTGCCATGTAGCGACTTGGAAGTGGGCCCGGGCGATGTTTTCGTTGGCTGCTTCAGTAGTCGGTGGAAGAGTCTGCAGTTTTGGCGATCCTCCAATGCTAGGTGGGTGTGGTTGGTCTTGATGACCAAACTTTTTGACGAGCTTCTCTCATGATTTTACATTCCTCGTGACCGTAACAACACAAGAGGAATTTGGTTGCCTGATTGATAACCTCAAGGAAAGGACAGGCAGTATTGCCAATCTTGTCCAGGTTGATCTGCTTCTTGTTGAGAACCTTGATGGCAGTTTCTTTGCCAATTCCGTGGCGACAGTATCGCAACCAGTAAGCCGATGTGCAGCTAGAATATTGCTTATGATGGGACGGCTTTTGTTGACAGTTGCATTAATATTGATCATTATTCGACCTTTGATGGGAGATATCATCATTAGCTGTCCTTTGATATCACCTTGGATGACAAAGTGACAGAGAAGAGTGAAGACATCAGTGTCATCAGCTACAACTAGGACTTGCGGCATGTCATCTTGAATGATTTGTCGAATGAATATCGGTGTCGAAATTGTCAGCAATGATTGTATGAGTCCATCCTGGTGATTAGCAATACCATGAGACTCATGATACCTTGAAGCAGCAACAGCAGATGATTGCTTAAAGAGGCACACTTCATCATAGCTACATGTTATTCCATAATAATTGAGGTAACCAAGCTGACTTTTAGAATCTCTGAAGAGAACTCCAAGAGCTACTTGAAGATTAGTGGGTTGGGCTCAAACTGTAAAAGTAACAATGTTGCCAATTAATAGTGCTGGCATTGTATTCTTCAGTCTAGGTGAGATTCCAGCCAGTAGATCCATCAAGGTCTCTGAAGTCGCTTCCTGAACTGTACTGTTGTCCATATTTAGATTGTAGTGTGATTTAGTCATGTCGATGGACTTAGACTCCTGTGTGATTTGCTTAGCTACCTTTGCTACACTGGGTTTGATGTCTTCTTGGTCACCGGTTTCTTTTACAGCTTTCAAAAGTCTGGCAGCCTGGGTGTGCAATGCAAGTATGTGTGCATAACCAGGTGATGATAGGACTAGGATTTCATTGCCAAAATGCTCAGACACTTTACTGACCAGCTGTTTGTGGGATAATTCATTTCCACCATGACATTGGTACATTTAAAACACTTCAATGGAATTCCAGAGCTTGTCCTTTTCATTTGACAATGCATCTATGGTGTTAGCAAGAGTTTGCTGGTTCTGATTCATATCATTGCCAGGGGATGATGGGTTGATTGCAACATTCTGATGTCCGGGGTATGATCTGTTATTAAATAAAGTAGCCATACAATACTGATGGTAGCGAGCGTCAGCTGCATGTAGATCGCTGACAGCACCATCAATGCGGAGACGCACATCTTGAGCCCACTGATCATCATGCTCTGAACATTTGTCCAAAATGTTCTGTTGTATGACACCATCTCTTCACCTCTCTTGGACAAGGTTGATCTGCACAAGTAAGCAGGTTTCCTCCTGTCAGGATGTTTGCGATCCTTCTCAAGGACACAATTATCACTGCAGTACAGGCACTGTGTGAAGAAATCAAATGGAGCAAAGGAGTGACGTAACCTCTTTGGAGGAGGAAGGCGAACTTCTGTCGATTTCTTGCCATGTTTAGTGTTAGACTTGGACGTGTATCAAGACACACAATTCTTGTGATAATTAATGGTAATATCCTTCGTTTCAGAGAGCTTCTGTGTAAAGACAATATGGAGATCGTCCTCGTATGCCAGACTCGCAGATGTAATGGAATGGACGTGACTTAGCCCCTTGTTCTGGATGCAGGGTTGAACATCACAGATGTATTTATCCTTTAATATACAGTTTGCTGAATCTGCGTCCATCATTCACTGAACAGCACCTGAAAAGAGAACCACCAACACATCTAATCAATCCATCAACAAATTAATATATACAGTATTATAGTATCCGCTGTTTCTGATCCACTTCATGATGTATTGATGAATTCTGAATGAAATAATGAAATAATTTGTTAATAGTTGAAGTGTCATGTATCACCAAAGGAAAGGGATGTAGTTCCAATATCACCTGAAATAAATTTAAGAATAATCATGAAATCAACAGAACTATTGATGTAGATTGATTGAATTTCCATACCGCTCATAAACTGTGCAAAGAAAAACATGTGAAAACTAGTGATTATGTGCCATTTGGGATAGAAAAAATTAACTTAGCAATGTTAAATAAGAAAAATAACATATTTACTAATCAGTAGGCAATATATATATATATATATATATATATATATATATATATATATATATATATATATATATATATATATATATATATATATATATATATATTTCAACCAGTGGATACCAATAAGAAACATACACTATATCACGGGATGTGTATGAAATTAGTAAAACATCATATTCGGTTGACGGCCATTTTGAAAAAAGTCTGTAAAAAAAATTGCCCAAAGGTGAGATCACCACACCCACAATAAATCATAAATACCTTTTTGAATAGGCATCAGAAGAGAAAAAAACTTTTACCGGCGATAAGGGGTCTCGGTCAGATTCTCCAGGACTCCCTGCCTCTTTGCTGTTTGTCTGTGAGCAGGATATTTCAGACGAAAGCTGGTGGATATGTGTGTATGACAAGGACAA
>NC_140961.1:159673950-159676450 GCF_056783735.1 Eptatretus burgeri
GTCAATCTGGGTGGGTCTAAGTTTTTCTCTGAGCCAAAAAAGGCTATGTACATGTGGAAGACCACGTTTTTGCCATTCTATGGTATACATGAAGGAAGCAACAGACCCAAACACGTTAAAATTCGTCATAAGATCAATCAACAGAATGACCTTCCTCTGAAAGACTCTTGCGATAAGATCTTGTCGATCATGTGCGATTTGTCCTGGTTATAGTTCTTTGACAATTTCTGGCCACTGAGGATAACAGGTTAAAGTTATGAAAAGGTCAGGTCTTCCAAAAGTTCAAACATACGTCATTGCCTCTTGAGTGCGTTCTGCCATATACTGTGGCCCACCAGTGAATGATGATGGTAATATAACTAATTGACCAATATTTGCATGGCCGTCTTTGGTTGGAGAATCACGGAGATGTATATAATCAGCCACGCGTAACTGCTCCTGATGAGTTCTGATGAATAGTTGTCTTTCAGATTCAATCTTTGCATACTAATCAACTATATACTGGTGAAACAGTTGGCGACAATGCAAAATAATATTGAAACTATTTTGCCTGTGCATGACTCTGTATGCATAGTAATCATTCGCAGATACTTTTTTCCAACATTCATTTGTTTAGTCGTGGGATTGAACTGCCATATTTGGAAGCAATAGCCATCTTGTCCTTCCCAGTTAATCAACGGGTACTGCAGGGCATCATAGGAGCGGTGTGTCTCACTGATTCTCTGCAGTTGGTCAGTTTTGCAGTGTATGACGATGGCACGCCGATTGAATTCTTGCCCATTGATGACGATGGACACTTCATTTACTTGTGGGGCGTTGTATCTTCTCTCATGCTCTCCAGCAGGAGTTCTATCAGCATGAATTACAACCCTCATGTCTTCACTGGGAGCCTGTTCAAAGGTTGTTTTGAAACTTCTTACGATGTTGTTCGTTTCATGAAACATCATTTGCAAGTCCAAAACCAATTCGAGACGGCTATCTTCAACAACGCCTCACCTACGTTGAGCTTCCTGATTGTGATCACCCATGAAATAGATCTGAAGAAACTTCGGTTCTTCTCCGGGTTGTGGCAAAATGACCCCGGCTCGATGATATATTTGCCCACAAACCTTAAACGTAGGGAAGTAGCCTGGTAAGCTAACTTCTTCAGCTTCAAATGATGTCATTTGGAAGCATGAGTTATACCTCCGGATATTGCCTCGGAAATGTTGCGAGTGGGCAGATGTTCCATCCAACAGAGACTTTAATGGTTCTGGTGGTTCGTATATATCAGTGATTTTTCACTTTCCCTCCACTGCAACACATGCCAAGAGGTTCTTTCTTGAATTTTCTTGCCCAACAATGACGGCAGATCTCATCCATCCCACCTATTTGAAGTATAGGGAAAAAATGATACTGATTATGCGGTCTATAGTTAAAGGCTTCTCTTTCTATTTTCGATGATTTGAAAGGACTGGTTCTATTGGCAGCTGAATGCAACCGTTTGCTTCCGCGTCGATCGTCCGAGACTTCAGGCAGCTCTGCTTCTCTTGCTGCTGTGGTTGCTTGGCGATCGCTTCTGCGTCGAGCGTCCGTAGCTTCAGGCAGCTCTGCTTCTCTCGCTGCTGTGGTTGCTTGGCGATCGCTTCTGCGTCGAGCGTCCATAGCTTCAAGCAGCTCTGCTGCTCTCACTGCAGCGGTTGCTTGGTGGTTGCTTCTACGTCGAGCGTCCGTAGCTTCAGACAGCTCTGCTTCTCTCGCTGCTGCGGTTGCTTGGCGATCACTTCTGCGTCGAGCGTCCAAAGCTTCAGGCAGCTCTGCTGCTCTCGCTGCTGTGGTTGTTTGGCGAACGCTTCGGCACTGAGTGTCCGTCGCTTCAGGATTCTCTGCAAGCCGAGCAGCTGCCGAACGCGACCGGTCTCTTTGACGCCTTGATGTTGTTTTCTCTTCGGTCTCGACATCTCGTGACACTCTCACAGTCTTCGCGTGTGGTGTTTTTCTCCCAATGCTGCTTCCTCGCTTTTAGCAGGCATCATTAATTTATGAAAATTATCAAAATATTACTATTATGTATTCATGTGTGGATTAATTTTATGTGAGGTGGTTGTGCTCGGGGCAACTCGTCGGGGGACTATTCGCGACAACTCAGGTCGCGGGAGTCCTCGCAAGGGGATCCACTGCCAACTGGGGAGGCCAATTCATCCCGAGAGCCCTGCGACGAAACGCACAGGTCTGGCTCAAAAAGTGCGGGAGTTCCAGCGATTTTCAATGGGGTACGCGGGAATGAGCACAACCAACCTTTTGCCACTATAGAAAAGTAAATAGTCACTCTATTTTAGCACGATCTCCTGATAGAGGTACTGGTCCGATGGCTGAGGTAAATGCTTGATGATGAGGAATGGATGCGAAATGGATGAGGAATTGGTGAGGATTTGATGAGGAAACCTGCTTGATGATGAGGAATTGCTCGGGAAAAAATTTCTCCGCTTCAACGAAAGTGGATATTAGATGACCTCTATTG
>NC_140961.1:159681450-159761450 GCF_056783735.1 Eptatretus burgeri
CCCCCCTCTCCACCAAAACCTTTCCCCAACCCCTGCCGAAACGGCTCAGCTGAGTGCATCCAACATGGCCCAGCTATGCGCCATGCTGGCGGCAATGAACAAACAAATGATCGAAAAAATGGATGCGAATATGAAAAAAATGGATGAAAAGATGGATACAAATACAAATGAAGTGAAAACGACGATGGATGCGAATACACAGCAAATGAGGGAAGAGATGAAAAAGTTCCGGGGTGAGACGCAGAACATGGGCCGAAGCCTGCAGGCGGGCATGAAGGCCGTGAGCAGGGAACTTAAAATGGCGACTCCACGTGTCGGAACGAACGAGCTGGAAGGGGGTGCAACGGCTGACAGGCCCGCGGTGGAGGCGGGTAAGGAAAAAGTAATTCGGGAGACAAGAGACGAGGTGAAAGTAATTGCGAGGGAGAGAAAAGAACAATTAATACGGAAAGCAAGGATGAGGTACGCGGAGATCGTGAAAGAGCAAGGAGTGAAAAACAGGGAAGGACGGGAGCGACTTAAAGAGAAAGCAAGGTTGACCTACTTAAAGATAAGGGAAAGACGCCAGAAAGAAGCGGAGACTAATAGACAGGAGGGGACAACAGAAATTTATAAATGTATAGAGACACGGGAGACAGAAAAAATAGAGGAGAGACAACACGATGAAGACGGGGTAAGTGACGCACACACACACACGGAGGTAGTGGAGGACAATGGGGGTGAGCTCGCGGAGCGTGTAGAGACCCAGTGCGAGCACCTGGATGGCCTCCTCCAGGAACGAGGGGAGGGAGTCTGCCCCCTTGAGGCGGATCACGACCAGGTGAGTTCGGTCGTGCTTCGCGAGGTTGAGGGGAGGAGTGCTGTGGACGGGTGCACGGAGAGCTTGGGGGGTATAGAGGCCCCGGAGACCCTTGTGGGGACACGAATCCCCAGTGTGGTTGTCCCTGTGTGTGTGGTGCAAGGTGTGAGTGCGTCCCCGTGTGTGGAAGCGACCCCGTGTGTGAATGGTGAGGTGGCGATTGTGCCGGAGTGTGTGCTTCCCAGCACGCCGTGTGTGAGTGAGGCACCGCGGGTTAGTGCCCCCGCGTGTGTGGGTGAGGCACCGTGTGTGGAAGAGACCGCGTGTGTGAGTGCCCCCGCGTGTGTGGATGAGGCACGGAGTGCGAGTGAGGCACCGCGGGTGAGTGCCCCCGCGTGTGTGAGTGAGGCACCGTGTATGGAAGAGACCGCGTGTGTGAGTGTCGCCGTGTGTATGAGTGAGGTACCGCGGGTGAGTGCCCCCGCGTGTGTGGATGAGGCACGGTGTGAGAGTAGTGAGGCACGCGTGAGTGAACGGCCGTGTGCAAGGTCGCTGTGTGCAAGGGAGACCGTGTGTGTGAGAGAGCGGTATGTGAGGGAGATGTCGGTTGGCATGCGGGAGCACGCAGCCGCATCTCCCGGTGTGAATGTGATGGTGTGGACTGTGTGCGTCGTAACACGCAGGTGTGCGTGGGTGGAATGGAGACGACGACGGCGACAGAGGAGAGAAAGCCGGGTAGCGGCTGCAGCTGTTTCGTGGACCGTGCCGGGTTCACCCAGCAGTGAGCACGCGGTTCGTGCTGTGCAACGCACGAGACCACCACGTGCTCGCTTGCGAGAGTGAAGTCCCGGTCCGGAAACGCACGCGGTGGATTTGCCGATCCCGCGGACGGACAAAGTTTAGGCAGGTAAATGGATTTGGACCGGACGGGTTCTCCACGCGATCGTGTGTGTTAAACTCCAACGGGCAAAGCACATGTGTTCGCGTGGGGAACCCCTCGAGACGTGGGGCTTGTGTTTTTTTTTATGCGCACGGTGACGTCATGGCTGCACGTGTGGTTGGAATCCGGCAGGAGGGGTATCCCGGCCGATGGTACCGTCCAAGGAGGGACGAGGAACACGTGCAGCTGCATGACGTCACGGGCAGGTGCAAAGTGCGCGAGCTCTGAGTTGCCGCGCAGGTGCTGTGCATGAAAAAAAAAAAGAAAAAGCAAGCCTCACTTTCGGGTGCACAGGATTCCTGGGCAAGGGGTGGAAGACCCCCTTACCTGGGCACAGGATGAAAACTAGTTAGGGGGAAGGGTTAGCTTAGTTAGACCGACTTCATGGGGCAGGGGTAAGTCCTCATGGAGTCCGTGGAATGGATTAGTTAGAGGGATTGTAGCCAGATTTAGGTTGGGGAATTGATTAATGGGATTATTTGGAGACAGTGACAGACAGTGAATGTGTAGTGGGGACGTAGCTTAGCTACGTAGTGTTAAAAGGAACGTGCTACTAGTTTAAGGGACGACGTGGGAGCACGAGTTAGTTAGGGGATGTAGTTAGAAGGATGGCAGAGTTCAGCAGTGTGTGTTGAAAAGTTGGTGAGTTGTGAGGCATGTGCTTGGTGAGTGAGTGAGGCCAGCGGGTCTGTGTGTGTGGAGTGAATGGGGAATGCATGGTGCGATGAGTGATTGGGGGGAGGAGTGACTCCCGCCCAAGGGACCCCGGGGTCAGTGTAGAGTGAGTTAGGGGGTTAGTCAAATTGAAAAATGGAGGTCGTTTTGTTGTTGGTGGGAAAGTAGGCTCGAGACCCATTTGGAGGGGTGCAGGAGCCCTGTTGACGGGCTTGGGAGCGTGGCTGCGAAAGGTGAGTATCGCTGAGTGGGTACCCCGGGCACCAGGCTAGTCGGCCGCGGTAGGCCAAGGGCCCATGGGGGGCCGGGATAGCGTAGTGGGCACGGGTGCGCCTGCTTGGTGCGGGGCCCGGGGCGCCATTAGCCGCGTGGGCAGTGTTGTGGGCACGGGTGACCCTCGGAAAGGGGCCCGGGAGGCCGGCCTGCCACGTGTGCGTTTCAGGGGAGGTGCCATGGGGGGCACTCCCCGGTGTTAGGGAGCTGGTAGGCTCGGAGGCAGTGTAGTGCCCGGGGGTGCCATAGCGGGAGAATCGGCAGAGGGTCGTGCCTGCCAAAGGGAGCCACGTGTCCCAGCCAGGAGACCGTGTGAGGGCACGGAGAGAAAATTGGGGGGCGAGGCCCGAAATTGTAAGGACACCAACACAGGCGACGGGAATCTGGGTTGTTAGAACCAATAGTTTAAGCGAGAGGCGCTTGTTGAAAGCCCCGGGGTAGTTTAACTGTTAAATGGATAGGGTAGATTAGGAGATGTACCCCTCCGCACCATCCATCCCCTCGCTCTCGTTGTGGGCCGCTGGACCCACTTTGGTTATAGATCGCCGAACTCTGGGGAGGCCATTCTGAGGCTTCGTTGGGCCTCGACACAGGACGTTAGCTCTCCCTTATTCCCCTCCGGGAAGGGAACGTAGGGGTTGGGAGTAGGCTAGGTGACAGGATAGGTTAGCCGAACAAGGACGATAAAGGGGGTTAGGGGACGATTTATAGTGGGGGAGTAAAAATGAAAACAACAAAAAAATAAGTTGGGGCTAAATTGGGGTTTGACAAATTAAGGGGAGTGGGTATGTACAGTGACAGGCAAAGGCGATAGGTGGGAGGGAGACAGGTAGGTAGGTCCGAGCCCGCCTTCCAAGTGGCCAGCACCACCGCACTCCATCCACCAACCTCCACTGAACGGCAAAGGCTGGCCAACTTCATCGGCTGGCCGTGTTTTGCTTCAAGGCGGAGGCCGGCCAACTTCATCAGCAGCTGTTGTTTTGCTTCAAGGCCTGTGCCGGCCAGTTCATCTGCCAGCTGTGTTTGCTTGCAACGGTCTTCTTCTGCGGGCTGTGTTTGCCTGCAGCGGCCTTCTTCTGCGGGCTGTGTTTGCCTGCAGCAGCCTTCTTCTGCGGGCTGTGTTTGCCTGCTTGCCTTTGCCATGCCATGCCCACTGCCCACGTTCACCAGTCCCGTTCAATTTTTGCTTTCCCCCCCCCCCCTGTTCATTTCCATGTGCGCCAGGATCAAGGCAACAGTTTGCAAGCTGCAAGAACTGCCCTGTTGGCAGCTACAACACGGGCCTGCAGTGGCGGCCCGTGCACCGTGTTTGTGTCCATGCATCCATTCGTTGTGTTCATTGCGTGTGCCACTTGAGCTGGCACGGAGACTGCGTTTGTGCAGCCCATGCACCGTTGTGGTTCACTGCGTTCAGCTCAAAAGGGAAGGCCTTGGACTGCGTGTGAGCAGCCAGCCACGTTCCCTGTCACCTGCATTGTTTGAGCCAGAGACTGCATGTGGGCAGCCTGGCTCCCTGCTAACTGCTTTCTTTTTGCAGAGTTCAGTGATCCTGGGCCATGGTTTAGTGTAAAATTTGTAAGTTAAGGTTAAGATGTACTGTACATATGAGTGCGCCCCCGGCATGTCTGTCTTAGCGCCGGCAATTTTATTTAAGTCGTCCGTGTGAGTGAGTTTGTTTAGGTAGTTACGCAGCCCTCAGGTTATTTATTTTGGGGACACGAATACCATGAATGTCGCACTCAGGGATCCGTAGGTAAAATGTACTAGGGGAAAACTACACATGATGGCACACGAAAATTTGACGACTCGGGACGAGTCTGTAAAAAGGGAAGGGGGTAGTGTTGTGGTTACCAAATTCGCAAACCACCATTCAGGTCCCTTAGGTGAGGTATCTCGGTAAGTACATGTGTAGTTAGGTCCAAACCCGTTGTCTAGTGGGAATACATGTCATTTATGCGAGCTGCGACTCTTCAGGATAGCCGTTTTTCTTTCACTATCTTTATTTTGGACCAACCGCCATGATCACAACCACAACATCAACCACCAACCACAACGCCGCTTCACCACAACCGCCACGACCTTCCCGTCACACCTCGCCACCGTAGCATCGCCACCGTTCTTTCCCCGCTGTGGGTACCGGTGTTGGATTCGTGCAGAGCGCGCGTCGAACCGCGTGTACAAAATCACGGATTTTGTGCTTCAAAAACGGATCAAAAACGACACACGCCCACTTTTTGCCGTCCAATCGGTGAGCGAGGGGCGAATTGGCCCCGCCCCCAGGGCGATCGATATATGCAAATTTGTGGATCAAAAAGCCTTCACGCCCACTTTTTCTCGGGCCAATGGTGAGCGAGGTGAAAGGTCAAAGGGAGGGGGTCAAAGGCGAAGTTACGGGGGGATAAAAGGACGGTGTTCGTCAGTCAAAAGAGAGTCGCAAACGAGAACGAAAGAAGTCTGGAGCCCGAAGCCTGCAGTGGCTGGAGAAGCTGAAGAGAGTCGGACGAGGGGGTGCTCGCGTCGGTGCCAGGAGCTGCACGCCCGAGGGAGGCCGGCAGCGCGACCTGGCCGAGGTGGAGACGCACACCAGGGATAATAAAGATCCTCTATACCCCGAGCATCAGCAACCCCCTCCTGTTTCCCCCCCGCGCTGAGATAGTGCGACCAAGGGGGCCCCGTTCCCACCCCCTGCCAGGCACTGTCCACGAGGCCCGCGGGTTGCGGGGCCATCGCCGCTCCGCGTCTCATCACCAGACGGGTAGGCCCGACCCGGTCTCGGCCTCAGGCCTGCCTCATTCTTGGGGTATTTCTTTTCCTTGGTTTTGGGTATGTGTTGTCGGCGCCGTCTGTGAAGTAGAATTGTATAAGTGTTGCCGTGTGCTCGGTAGTCGGTATTAGCTCTGCACTGTGTTTTCACTTTTATGTTTGCTTTTTGTGTAAATGGAATTGTTTTCTTTTTTTGTGTGCATTTGGTGGAATTGTATTTGTGTGCTTCCCGTGTGCCGCGAATAAATGTGCTTTATTGTTGAACTGTTCTCCCGCTTCGCTTCGTCTTTTCCCCCATTGAATCCCCATCTTGCTTCACGTAAAGGGTTGGTAGTGGGATGAGTACGCCCGATAATTAATCGAACCGTCGAGGTCGACGATAACACCGCTCGGTTATTCTGATAGTACGGAACGGGTCGGTTAAGTGGCCCGTGTCCGAAGTCTACCTGCGGCGAGGTGCGATCGCCCGGTCTACCCTCCGCGTGGGTACTTAGGTAGGTCGAATTTGGCGAGCAACCCTATCCCACGCGGGGGCTGATTGGCTCGATCGCGGTGAGACCGAAAGGTCCACCCGTGACTGGTTCCCGGCGTTAGTCCGAGAGGGTCACGACTGGATTGTCCGTCCGGTGGGCGACGTGCCGCGATTCGAGTTCCGTGGCCGTTCGCACGCCGGCGGGCGCGAAGACCGCAACAATATATATATATATATATATGTATATATATATATATATATATATATATATATATATATATATATGTATATATATATATATGTATATATATATATATATATATATATATATATATATATATATATATATATATATATATATATACATATACATATACATATACATATACATATACATATACATATACATATACATATACATATACATATACATATATATATATATCATGATATTTCAAAAAGTTGTTAATTGATTCGGACAAAACTTGGTGGAACTTGGTGGAACTTGGTGGACTGGTTGGGTGTGTGATCAGAAAGAATTGGTAAGATCAGAAAGAACAGCTTGGTTGATGAAGATCCGGATGTGGATCTGGATACGATAATTTTTTTAATGTGATTATTTACCATCGAAAGATGACACCAAATAGGAAATATCACACAATATTCCAAAAAATATCTCCAAACTCAATCTTCATGAAATAAAATGCTTCTTATTCCTTTCAATGTTTTTGCAATCATTTTAAAATGAATTTCAATCTTTCTATTTCTTTCAGAAATGCAAAAGGTGCTCATTTTATTCACAAAAACTTTTTTTATATTCTTATTCTTCACAAACGATATTTTCCAAAACTGCTCATCAGCTCAGTACTTGGTCCTAGAAACCATCCCGCATGAGTACGGCACCACATTTCTCAATTCCTTCAAAAAAAATCTTATCTCCAATCCCATGACATTTATCTCCGTTTGTCAATGTTGGGAATTTGGAATCAGCGTCCCTCCTCTTCCCCTCATTCCACTGCAACCCCACCCCATCCCCTCAAAGCTTGATGTCCCCCCTTTCTGCATATCTCTTCAACCCACCCTCTCAATGCTTCATCATCACCCCAATCCCCCAATGCTTCCCCCTCTTCCCACCCTCTCAAAACTTTCCTTGCATCCCACCCACTCAAACATTCCCCCACATCCCACACAAGCAAAGCCTTCCCCCACACCCCACAGCTTCAAATCTTCTCCAGCACCTCACACACTGAAACATTTCCCCTCAACCCACCCCATGAAAGCCTCCAACCCCCCCCCAAACCTCCCCCACCCACTATCCATAAATGTCTGGACCTCAAGCATCCAGTCTCCGCTCAAACCTGAAAGATCTCTCAATCTCGGCTGCTACAAATAAACAAGACAGCATCTGTTTACTCTCTCAAGTCTCAAACCTGTCTCCCCTCCTCAAAATATTGGTGACATCTCGTTAACCTGCGCCATCTTCAAAGATGGATGGAGGTTACTGTTTTCACCCCTTTCTGTTTGTTTGTTTGTTTGTGAACAGTATTACGGAAAAACTCCTCAACGGATTTCGACTAAACTTGGGGGGGGGGGGGTTAGGTATGGTCCAAGGATCATGCCATTAAATTTTGGACTTGGTCCCCCTCCCTCCCCCCCCAAAAAAATGTTTGAGATAAAAAAATTTCTTTTTTGCATTTCTACATGTTTTAAGTGATTTACAACCCCCCCACAATTTTTTTTATCCCCCCCAAAAAAATAGAGATTTTTTTTGCATTTCTACATGCTTTAAGTGATTTCCAACCCCCCCCCCCCAAAAAAAAATTGTTACCCCCCCAAAAAAATTGTTACCCCCCACCAAAGAAAATTGTTAGAGAATTTTTTTTTTTTTGCATTTCTACATGTTTTAAGTGATTTCCAACCCCCCCAAAACAAGTAGAAACTTTTTTTTTTGCATTTCTACGTTTTAAGTGATTTCCAACCCCCCCAAAAAAAATAGTTAGAGAATTTTTTTTTTTTTTGCATTTCTACATATTTTAAGTGATTTCCAACCCCCTCCCCCCAAAAAAAAATTGAGACTTTTTAATTTTTTTGCATTTTTACGTTTTGTCATTTCCAACCCCGCCCAAAAAAAATTGTTTCCCTCCCCCACCCAAAAAAGAAAATTTTTGTTTTTGCATTTCTACATGTTTTAAGTGATTTCCAACCCCCCCAAAAAAAAAAATTGTTAGAGAAAAAAATTTTTGCAACTTTTTTTTCACAAAAATTTCGATTTTTTTTTTTTTTTGCATTTTTACATGTTTTAAGTGATTTCCAACCCCCTCCCCCCCTCCCCCCAAAAAAAAATGTTGGAGAAAAGAATTATAACTCTGTCACCATTGTAGACATATTTAATGAATAAGATATAAGGTTCACTTGAGTGACCCAGCAGTATTGGTGGCGGAGGTTTTGCACTTTTCTGAGTGCTCCCCCTCTAGTTAAGTCTGTTTCTGGTGTATGTTCCCCCTACATCCCCTCCATTACCTCAAATGGCCACACAGCTGACACAGCACATGAAAAGGCTGAATGCCTAAACTCTGTTTGCTTCTAAATATTGTGTCCAAGACACATCGACTTCTGTTCCCACTTTACCCAGTCACACCCAGCTGTTCCTGGACTCTGTGTCCTTTTCTTCTGACAAAGTGAAGAGTTTGCTGTCAAACCTCGACTCTGATTCTGCAACCGATCCAGAAGGCACAACCCACATGTCTGAAAAACCTGCTCTGCTGCTCTTGCTCACACTCTCTCTGTTCTATTAACTCTCTCATTTGCGCAACGTCAACTACCATCTGCTTGGAAATAAGAAAACATGATCGTTCTGCATAAAACAAGTCCAAAAACAGGGTCCATACAGCTACAGACCAATCAGCTGACTTCCAATCAACAGCAAGGTTATGGAATCCATCATTGCTTCAGACATCAAATCCTTCCTCTTCTCCAATAGCTTGATATCCGATCATCAGCTTGGTTTCAGACCAGGTCACTCTACCTTGGACATGCTACTTCTGCTTTCCCAACAATAACTGGAGCTCCTCAATGCCAAACATGAGACCAGAGCTATCTCCCGAGACATAACACGAGCTTTCGATATGGTCTGGCACCCCACACTGCTCACCAAACTCTCTTATTGTGGTATTCAGAGCAATATCCACTCATGGCTTGCAGACTTTCTCTCCTGTCACAGTCAACACATGCGTCTGAATGGAATTCTCTCATCTTATCTTCCTGTCCAGGCTGGAGTTTCTCAAGGCAGGGTTCTAGGCCCAGTGCTTTTTTCTGGTTTTCATCAATGATCTCTCCAACTCTAAGGAAAATCCTCTTTTTTGTCTTTGCTGATTCATCCACCCTCTGCTGTACAATCTCTTATCCCTCAGGTTGACAAGCAGCAGCTTCTACACTCTCTGGAGACCTGGATGTAATCACAAGCTGGTCCAACACGTGGAACATGTTTTTCAATCCTGACAAATCTCACACTCTCACGATGTGTCTCCAAAATGACAGTCTGGAAACTGCACACCCTGTCCTCCCATATATTTTCTAAACAATCCTTTTGAAAAAGTCCTTTTCTTCAAACTTTTGGGTCTCACTATCTGCCATGATCATTCCTGGGAAAGCCACATTTCCAAGTTGTCCTTCAAAACCAGTCGCCGTCTGGGCATCCTCGATCGTACAATGTCCTTCCTTGCTACACCAGAGCCACTGACCTTGTTCAAAGCTTTCATCCTCAGTCTGATGGAGTTCAGCTCTCGCCTCTGGGGTGGTGCCCCTGTCTTACACCTTGCTTGGCTTCCCGCTTTGGAAACCAGGACTGTTAGGACCATTGGTATCTCCCGCGATGAAGCTGAGCCTTTGCGTCTCACACCCTCTCAACGCAGGCTGGTCAGTCGTCTTTCTGTCTTCTACCATCACTTCTCCGGCCTCACCCCTCCCTGCTCTATCTGTGATCTGTCCCCCGCCACCCCCAATATTTATGTGGGGTGCTCAAGATCCAAAAAAAAACCCTTCTGGTGAAATTTCCAAAATCAAGAATCACTGCTCACCTTCACTCTTTCATTCCTCTTTTTGTCCCACTGGACCAAACTTCCACTCTCCCTTCAATCCCACTCTTCCCTCCATATCTTCAACAGCTGTTCACCACCATCTCATATCTGCCCCTGTCAAAAACCATGATCTTTTATATCCACGTTTATCCAACTTAAACCCACCTCCTTCAAATTATCTGTCTTCCTTCCTGAAAGTCCCTGTAGTGTCCATCTTGTATACTTTGTGTTCCCGCCCCACCACTCTCCCTTACACAGATCTCCTAATATCTCTGTTACCCACTGTTTTTTCCTCCCCTCTCCCCCCCCCCACTCCTCTTGTCTGCTCCTCTTGTTATTCATTATGTATGTTAGCTCTTATGCAGAAAAAAACCCAAAACAGAATCCTTTCTCTTGCAGGACATCCCAGACTCCTTATTGTCTCTTCCCAGTTATTGTCTCCTTTAATTTTATTGGCCTGGAACCACACCCTGGCATCAGCATTGGACCTCACATCAAGAACTCAAATTCTCACTGTACTTGTACTGATCTTTCACCTCCCATTCCCCAGGAGCAGCTCTGGCTGCAACTCCCTCTCTGCTCCCACCTCTTGTTCATCAGTGTGTTGGACCGTCCTTCTAACAATGACGATTCCATATACATCTGTCTCAGCCAACGTGAACAAACTTTTATCCACTCATCCCAACTCCCTCTTTCTCATATGTGGTGATTTAAAATGTCACCATGAAACTTGTCTGGGTGTTGCTAACCCTCCCACCAACCATGGCACTTCAGCAAATGATTTTTGTGACTCCACGGGACTGACTCTATCTGTGAATTTCCCAACCCAGATTTATCACAGTGGCAAATCCACCCTTCTGGAATTGGTGATGTCTAACTTTCCCACAAATGTCTCCTGCTCTTCCTCTGCTCCAGTATTCGTTCATCTGACCATATGGTTGTGAAAGTCAACATCTCTCTGGGTATTTTCTGAGAGCTGCCTCAGAGCTGCCGATTCTAGTATATACCCGAGGTAGATTGGCAGTTACTGCAAGCAGACATCTCTCTTCAGGACTGGTTTCCCATTTCTACTGCCCCTGAAAATAGAAGGGAAATGAGAGGATTGGGACACTCTCCACTCCCAATTATATGTCAATGGTGTTGGATTAATGGTGAGGGTGGTGGCTTGGGATCCCAGGGTCCTGAGTTCAAATCCTGCTTGGCAGTTGAATTGATACCAGGTGGGATTCACTCAGCCTGTTATCCTTTCAAGGTCGGTAAAATGAGTACCAGCTTTCTGGGATGGTTGAGCCATTCTAGTGTCCTGTGTCGCAGTGGCAACCCATCCAGGATTGTGCCCAATGGCCCAACAGACTGCTTCAGCAGCACCAACGCTCTGTATAGAGTTTGGTCCCAATGGAATGGAATGGGGAAAAGGAAAAAAAAATCTTTGACCATCTTCCCAAAATATCACCCCTATTCTTCCCCATCTTAGCATCTTAACAGCTTGGCATCTTACCATTGAAGTCTATGTGGAAAAACTTCTGATCATCCACACCCGATTCCAAAAACCACTCCTCCACCCAACCACAACTCTCAATTCCCTCAGTCTTTTTTTAAATTTCCACCTATCCCAAAACAAACATTCTCTTATTACTATTCTCTTACTACTTCCCTCTCTGTCTGGAAGTAAACGATGCCAACATACCACTGTTGGACAATGAACAGGATGTATGGGCAGAGATCCAACACTTTTCAGGTTTTCTATTATTCTGAGTTGCAAAGAGATATGCCTTCCAGCAAAGGGGATTCGCATCAAAATATATCAAATGAGAAATTGGTGATGTAATGTCTCGTGTTAGTGTTGTGAAACATTGCCTGGGCAAGTGCTGCAAGCTTGGACATACCAGAGGTAGCTCAAACAAATGACATCTCCCACCAATAACCACAATCCCAATCAACCAGTCTAGATAAGCAAGGGAGAACAGGCAAATTAAAAAAAGTGTTATCTGCTTGAAGAAAAGAGTTTGATGGATTGGCTTAGGATTACCTCAAGATAAAACCTTTTATATTCAGTCTTCTTCGTCTTTTTTTTTGATGGAAAAAGGCAGGCACGCACGCCGACACCGAGCTGAAGTTCCTTCCTTCAGATGTAGTTTAAGCATTTTCTGATGTTTATCGTCTGATGTGGTTCACAATGTCACGTGGATTGCATTCCAAACCAAGGTGTGTGTGCACCTGGAGTGGTGATAAAACAGCAAACATAGCGTGTTTATTTTACTGTATAATCCCATGCACTAGACACAAATGTTGATCTTAATTGTAATAACATGGAATCCTGGAGAATCACAGATTATGGCAGTATCATGGAATACTGCAGTATCACGGACTATTACCATACTCCATGTTATATTACCATACTCCATATACAAAATATATAAAATACAAGTATAAAAGCCCGGCAAAAATGGCGGGTTGAAATTATTTTATTCAAAACATTCAGAGACTGGAAAATATGATGTTTTGTAGCGAGAAAAAGTGTTTTTAGAAAGCACTACATGTACAGATGTTACGCTATTTTCTTTGTCTTCTGGGAACTTTCATTTCGAGTGTACAGCCTCATGAGCGTGCCAAAGACTGAAGCCTCGGCCTAGCAACAGGAGGGCTTATATCTTCTTTATTTGACATTACACGTATGTCAAAGAGCACTCGTTTTACTCTGCATGTGTTATACATCATTTGCAGAGAATTTCACTTCCCTACACCTTGTATTTATTGTTATTTTATTAAACGCTTCTGTAAACCACCATTGAGGCCCGGTTGCAAGTCACCATCTACATTTCCAAAAGAAGAGACGTGTTTACTCTTTCATGGAAAAAGTTTATCGAGTTTTTTTATCCTGAAAAAAAAATAGACCGTAATGAACTCACAGTCGTTTTGAAAGATTGGTCTTTAACTCCCTTCTTATATCATCCTTTTGAAGGGGGACAGACATCACACAAACAAATACAAAAACACACATTGTGTTTTACATGGTAGATTCAGGATTTTATCACTTACAAAAAATTGCAGAAACAAGAAAGAAAGAAACATTTTTAATGTAAAAATCATCAAGGGATAAAATCTCAAAAAACAACCAAACAAGGTAGAAATTACATCACATTACGATTCCACAATACAACTTCACAATAATCTTAATGGATTACCATCACAACATCTTTTGACATTGCATCACAATTCCAAAACCAAAGTACAACGTCAAAAGATGTCATGATGGTAATCTATAAAGAGGATTGTGGAGTCGTATTAACGCATCTCTCCCACGATGAGGCTGAGAATCTGGGCCTCGAAAAATCTGAGTTTTTGGGCCTCTCACTCTCTCTCACCGCAGTCAGGTGGGTGGTCTTTCTGTCTTCTACCATGTCCTCTCCGGTCTCGCCCCCCCTGCTGTGTCTGCGATTTGTCCCCACCATATTTCCGCAGGGTGCTCAAGGTCCAACAACAACCCACTTCTGGTAAAAATACCAAAATCACGAATCACTGCTCACCTTCACTCTTTCATTCCTCTTTTTTATCACCTTTGGAATAAACTCCCTCACACAGTTCAATCCCATTCTTCCCTCCAGGCTTTCAACACAGCTGTTCACCTCCCCCTCTTATCATCCCCCAATCAAATCCTCGATCTTTTCTTCCCCCGTTAATCCACCCCAAACCCACCTCCTGCAAATTCCCTGCTTTCCTTCCTGAAAATCCCTTTGATGTCCATTTTGTACACCCCATGTTCCCCACACCATCCCTCTCCCTTCCACAGAAGATCTCCCACTGTCTCAGTTCCCCGCTGTTTTGTCCTTTCCACTCCCAACCCTCTTGTCTCATGCCCCCTTTGCTGTGCATTGTGTTTTTGCTCTCAAACGAGCTTCGACAAGGTATACACAAAAATAATAATCTTAATGTGGTGTCATTCCTACCTTGTTTGATTGTTTTTTTGAGATTTCATCCCTCTATGTTTTTGCAATTTTTTTCAAATGTTTTTTTTTTTCTTGTTATTTTTGATTCGCAATAATTCCCATGAGGAAGCTGAAATCAAAGAGGAGGAAAAAAAAACATGGACACTCATTGTTCATTAAGTATTCATCCATCGAGATGCACTTCTTAACCAATGAAGTGACGTTTAAAAGAGCACATTCCTGAGATAATACTTCCCCTTGGTCATGAGCGCATATGGGTAAGGAATGAGAGAACTGGTCAAAATTTTCAATCACACCTGTTGTGTTGGAGAACTCTCCAGAAGTGCAGAGGACACAATCAAAGCAGCATGCTGCTTCTCCTTTGCGTCCAATTTTTCGGGTGCCTGGTGCACACGGATCAGTGCAGACAGAGTGTGGCACCTGAAATACAGTAAATGTTCTTGAGATAGGGATAGTAGGATGGCCTCGGGATATGCATACTCAACTCAAAGCCCTCTAGCCTGGGTTTGAATCCCGACCCAAGTATAAATTCTCATCCCAGTGTTAAACAGGCAGGACAATTCATCAATGTGTATGACATTACTTTGATGGGTGTTAAACTAGGCGTCCCATCTGCAACATTAGTTGGTGGACGTTAAAGAAGAGTGGGCGCCCTCTCATGCAGACCATTACACAGCTAGGTTAGGGATCTTTCTCCCCACGCATCTGTTCTCTTCTCTTTCTCTCTCTATTCACCGCTCTGTCCCATTTTCTTTGGCCGCACAAAGAATATCATTGCTGACTCGCAATCCCATTGTCCTATGGCATGACATATCACCACCCCCCTCCCCACCCACATTGCACTACTCCGCACCTCCCACGACCACACCTTAAACACAACAAGTACTCCTTCCACATTCCTCTCCCAAAGTGTTCTGGGGTGCATTGGTCTGCCAACCACGCCAGATATTGAGAGGTCATTTACCCTCACCTGCTTTCTCTCTCTCTCTCTCTGGTCTATCCATATATACATACATATATTGTCACGAAGACCAGGAGGCGTGAACTACATCGGGTTCCCACAATACACTCCGGAATGGGAATAACATCCCAGGTGAAGGAGAGTGCGAGCCATGCTGGACCAATGGAAGAAAACAGGAAAACGAGCTTGGAACATTTCTATACAAAGCGTTTATTTACAGTCAAGCAAGGAAAAGTATGTAGCACATTAAAGGGGGGTTATTTTTATGTAGAGCAGGAGCCTGGTGTTGGTGCAGTGGTTAGGGCAGCGGCTTGGGATCCAAAAGGTCCTAAGTTCAAGCCCCGTTGGGCCACTGAATTAATACACCAGGAGGTTGACTCAGCCTGTCATCCTTCCGAGGTCGGCAAAGTGAGTACCAGTGTACTTGGCCGGTGGATACCCCGGTTAAAATAGGTGTACCATATCCCTGTGTCGTAAGAGGCGACCAGGGTTGCGTCAGGAAGGGCATCTGGCATAAAACATGAGCCAAATCACTATGCGGATCAGACGGATGATCCGCTGTGGCGACCCCTAACGGGAGCAGCCGAATGAAGAAGAAGAAGAAGAACCACTGCGCCAACACCAGGCACATGTGTGTGTGTATATATATATATATATATATATATATATATATATATATATATATATATATATATATATATATATATATATATATATATATATATATATATATATATATATATATATATATATATATGCCTGGTGTTGGCGCAGTGGTTAGGGCAGCGGCTTGGGATCCAAAAGGTCCTAAGTTCCCGTTATGGGTCGCCACAGCGGATCATCTATATGATCCGCATAGTGATTTGGCACATGTTTTACGCCGGATGCCCTTCCTGATGCAACCCTGGTCACCTCTTACGACACAGGGATATGGTACACCTATTTTAACTAGGGTATACACCGGCCCAGTATACTGGTACTCATTTTGCCAACCTTGGAAGGATGACAGGCTGAGTCAACCACCTGGTGTATTAATTCAGTGGCCCAACGGGGCTTGAACTCAGGACCTTTTGGATCCCAAGCCGCAGCCCTAACCACTGCACCAACACCAGGCGAGAACGAGGCGGAAAGTTAGTTTGGTTAAATTAAAACGGAACATTGAAACCAAGAGAATGAAGTTCCCACATTATTGGCTTTATGAAAACAACCCAACAATACGTGGACTTGGAAAGAGAATCCCATTGAGAAGTTATCAGAAAAAACTGGCTGACTGACACTCCACCAAAACTTCCTCACCACTTTCTCAAGTCAACTTCATGTAAGTTTAACCAATAAGAACTGGCTTTAAGAGTCACATGATGTAGGGCCTGGAAAGGTTTGTGCATGCTCAGTCTTGCAAAGAAGGTCACTGCAGGTCAAAATGAGTGTGAAGGTGTCTGAAGGGTGGAAAGTAGTGATAACGGGCCAATGACCTCATGACTGATTAAAACCCATATTCAAATGCATCACCTGTACTAAGGTCTTCTGTAAGAGCTGCAGATGTAGTTGATGTTGGGTAGATTCCCATCCACTTCTACAAAGGAACTTGTGGGGCAAGCTTACCATTGATCCACAAGAAATTTCTGTCTCCAATACAATGACCCAGCCAGAAAACTAGATTTGCTCTGGAAGTTGGCAGAGACTATCCATCCAGAAAGGCCAGGGTGGTCTGGGATTATACAAACTATTCAGAAAGGCACTCACCCAGGGAAATCATCTCTCTCTTTTTTTTGCCAATGACAGACATAGATGCGAGCGATATGTGTCAATTTGATGCTGACATTTATGGCTACAGAATGTAAGTGGCACCAGGTGACACCTATACTCAGATTTTATCAGCCATTGTGGTGGAAAGCCCAGTTGATTCTTGCCAACGAATCACTGAACAGTGAATTGCACTCTGTTATCCTACATCTTGGTGGATTCCAAACGGAGATGAGCTTTCTTGGCTGCATTGGCAATCTGATGTCAGCATCAGGTCTTGAAGAGTTGCTTGAAGTGGTGTATGCTCAATATACTGTGGGCCATATGCGCAGCAGAAAAGCTCTTGCAAAAGCAGTCAGTGGGCATACACTTGTTGACTGCTCTCATTGCAATGGTGACAGCTATGTCATTCAACATGACCCTCCCTTAAATTGAAATGGCCGTGACGACAAAATCAGACACAGACAAATCCTTGGATCCTCGTGTATCAAACTCAAGTGAAATGCTGGCTAAAATTCCAGAACACCTTGACAAAATTATCCAGTTGTATGATAAGCTAATAAGCGGATAGGTTTTTGCCAATTCTATAGATTTGGAAAAAAACCCACAGGATGTGGTGGAAGAGAAACTGGAGAAACAGAAGTCTACAATGGCTGATCACCTGACCGCACACCTCTGATTGCTGGACATTAAAATAGTCGACCTACTCCGCTAATTCATCACGGCCAAAAGAATAGTTGACTGGAGTCTTCATCTCCAGTCTCTCCAAGAAATGTTGCCATACTTCGCTGCTGCTGGGCGCAATTTTGATGACAAATCAGTGCGTATTTACCTTCAGCAAATGCTTCAACTCCAGAAAGATCATCCAGATGGAGATTCTTTATTCAACAATGGGCATCATGTTATCGACGTAGTTATTTTGCCAGGCTATTGTCAGACCTCGTAATAGAACAGGTGTTGAGGAGCATGAAGATGACAGGTGGACTGACAGGAGGTGGAAGAATAGCAAAATTTCAATGTATACAATGTCTGCTATCCATGACAGCATGTGTGGATGCGATGCGGGACCTTATGGAAATAACCTATTCGACAAGCAATCAGCATAAATATAAAACAAAGGCCAGACAGAGAAGGGACAACAATGACAATGTGTCTATTCTTGGGTTCCTTCAGGAACGAAGTCCCTTTGTACCAGATGAGTCTTTGAGAAACATTGCAACTGGCGTGACAGCTGATGCAACTGTGAGCGCCTACAAAGCCAAGGAATTTGCTGAGCATATATGCAAAACCATGGAGAGGGTGAATGTCCTTGAATACCCATTCAAGAAAAAGAACTAAGTGGTCTCAATGGCATATACAGTAAGAGTTCCGTAAAAGTTAGTGGATATACCATCCAGGTAGATCACCAGATGTTTTTTTCAGCATCTTTCCATGGTCTCAGCTACTGAGATCAAAGAAAATATCGATGGTATCTTCAAATATTAACTGTGTGGTTATCCTTCATCTCTGTTTGACTCACCAGGACTTATTTCAGAGGTCAACAAGGCAGTACTTCCACATTCAATATGGACTGTGCGTTGAGGGACTGAAATGCTGGTGCCAGAAGCAAAAGGAATGTGCTACGTTCTTGATGGTGGTTCGCATCTCCAACGCCTTCCCTGGGGAAAAAAGATGCAACATTCGACGATATCTGCACAAACTATGTAGATTATGTTCAACGCAAGCACAATAGCCCCATCGTTGTTTTTGACGGTTATGAAGCAGGTCCATCTACAAAAGACACTGTACATCTGCAAGGAAGAGAAGGTGCTGTTGGAGCCCAAGTGACCTTTGTTGGGAGCATGCCACTAAAAGTGAAGAAGGAAAACTTATTTACAAACTGTGGCAACAAGCAGAAATTCATCTGCATGCTAAGTGAGAAGTTAGCCAAAAATTTAATAGAGACAATACATGCAGAAGGCGGTGCTGACTTACTTATCACACAAACAGCAGTATACTCTGCTGCAAAATCTCCATCTACTCTCATACGAGAAGAGACGGATCGCTTAGTGTTGCTCGGTGTCGATGTGAATCCCAACTTGTTAGCATTTGTACGTGCAATTACTGGATGGCATACAACATCACATATGTTTGGCATATAAGGACACATTTAAGTTTGACACATTTAAGGAGATCATCTGTGCTGAGAAGAAGGCCATTGTTCGGTGGATGGAGGTCGTCCAGGTGAGGGCTTGGATACGTTACGTTACAGACATTTGACTGAAAAGGTGTCAACAAGTTATATGACTGTACAGGTGCATACTCTGCCCCCATCATCAGGGCCTGCCTCCAATCACAGTGCTTGCCTAAATTATCAAGTTCAGCAGTGGATGGGGGTATCTAACCATTTGGATCTAGAGGAGTGGGGATGGTGTCATGTGCAGAATTGCCTTGAGCCACGATTAACGGACTTACCGCCGCCTCCGAAGGATCTGCTGATGGTAATCAGGTACAACTGCAAGACAGACTGTGATACTTGAAGGTGCACCTACAAGAAACAATAACTGGACTGTTCAGCTACTTGTCGAGAATGCAAGGGTATCAACTTTTTGGACAAATTGATCAGGAAGTTCTTCAACTGTTTCATTGTGTAGAGGCATGCCCCTTTCTCACAGGTAAGTTCACAAGTATTCTTTGCTTCTTTAAAAGTTGCTTTCGTTGTTTCATTGTGCATTTCTTATCTGGCAGGCATGATATATGTCCAACATGCCCCAAATGGCTTTGTTACAAGGAGTTTCTGCGCATGAAAGCCGGGCAACCTGGGATGGATTACGTCATTTTTAAAGTGCTGGATTGTACTTTGGTGCTCATATTTTTCTGACCTGATCCTCTTCTGAATGCTTTCAAAAACTCCTTTGCTTTCTGTGTGTTGGCCTTTTCTACCGCCTCAGATGCACTTTGGAGGATCTTCTTGAGGAACCTATTATGATGCTTTGCATATCTTACCCTTTCTAAGGCCAAGTTACATGTTGAAAAAATATATTCCAGTTTCTGTCTACCCCAGCATAGAGGACAGTGATCTTCATCTAACTTGGATCATTGCACTAAATTTACTTGAGATGGGAGCAGATTGTAGGTAGCTCTGATAATATATTTGAGTCACATGACATATGTGAGCTGATTGCTGGATACCATGTTGCATCCTCATCTCTCTCCGTCTCCGTCTCTGTCTCCGTCTCTGTCTCCGTCTCTGTGTCTCTCTTCCATGGGCCTTGACTTTGAAAAAAATACCCTCCGTTTCAACTATCCATTGATGTTGCATTCATCAAACATTCATCACACCATTTACTATCTTGCTTTGTTTTCCTTGTTCCATGATTGTCTCAGTCTCAATTTCCTTGTTTCACAACGATCATGTCAATGCCTACCTTTGTCTGCATTGTTCAGAGACCAATCCAATCCAATCAGGAATAGAGGAGCATACTGCTCAACTTGCTCCTAAAATGAGTAAACATTAAAACACATGCTTCAATACGTAAAAAATGATGCCATTACCTGCTGCTCACAGCGAATTCGTTTTTTCTTTTTTTGTGAAAACACAGTCGAGGCTCGTGGAAGAGTTAGTACACTGAACTGATCAGGATTTAACAGACCAAAACAGGACCCAAAACATGCATGCATGGGGTGGACAAGATGGACACAGAGGATACATGGGGTGGACAAGATGGACAGAGAAGGAAACTCCAAGGAGGAAAAACTGGAAATTTGGAAGGAGGAGGGATTTGTGTGTGATTAACAGGGTAGAAAAGATCATGGTTTTGAAATGGGGATGATCTGAGGTGGTGCTGAACAACTGTCTTGAAGACCTGGAGGGATGAATGAGATTGAAGAAGTTGTGGAATTGATTCCACACGTGGGAAAAAATAGGAACAAATGAGTGGTGGTGAGCAGTGATGCAGGATTTTGGTAGTTTCACCAAAAGGCGGTTGATGGTGGAGTGTAAGCCCTGCAGAAACCTAGGAGAGACAAAGCATGGAAAGAACAGAGGGTGCAAGATCAGAAAGCAGGTGGTGAATCAAGACAGAGAGACCACTGACCTGTCTGCGATGGCAGTGATAGACTCATAGACTCAGCCTTATCATGGGAGATTCCAATGATCTTGAAGGCCTTGGTTTCCTTGGCATCAAGCTGAACAAGATGTGAGGCAGGGGAGCTTAAACCGAGAGTGGAAACAGTACTCCATCAAGCTGTGGATGAAGGCCATGAAGTTGGATAGCTTCCAACAAAACTCCAACTTTATTACTATCAAATACACTACACATTGTATAAAATCCTGACAGCAATTCAAAAAAAAGAAGTGCTTATCGCATGCTGTCATAAAGAGTGCTGAATCCACCAACTGGAGGCCCAAATAATAAACAATCAATAGGTTCTCACTTCTTGATTCTCATTGTTCCACCAAATATCGGTTTCCTTGACTTGTAATCCTTCACCACTCATAGAATCAAAGGATCCCACAACCTTGAAGTGAATCTTGCCATCATTGCCAGGCTGAAGGTTTAACAAATCGTACTGAGAAGGAGAACTTCCCTTCTCATCAAAATATTGAACTCTCCCCAAATTGTTGACAAATTGCACATGCTTGAGATAAAAAAGTATCTTTAGAGAAAAAAAAAAGATTATTATTGTCATTAAAACAATGTGGAAAATGTAAAGAGAGCAGAGTATTCTTGCTATTCCACCTCCCTTTGTGAGGTGGAGCCAAACATTGGCTGGTTCTTCATCCCATCCTTTCCTTTATTTTTGAAACCATTCAAATTATCCTCCATGGTAAAGTATATCAACGCTTTCATAAGAATACATCAATCACTCTAATGTCAGGCAGACTTTCTCAGTTCATTCAACATCATTGCTCTTACTCCCTCTACATTGCATGTCTAAATTGATGACAACAGTGTTGATTAATGGAAATAACCTTCTCATAAATGCTGATACATGAGTACAGCATTCGATTTCAACCTCCCACTTCTGGGCCCACCGAATCCCAAAGCTTTTCATATCATTTTAGCTCCTACCCCGATCTGCAATCCTCCCACTCCAGTCCACACTTCCAATGCTATGCCTTCCACTCAAATGACTTCCGATTACTCAAGCACTCACTGCTTCCAAGCTCTGCCATACCTCCCCTCATCGGAATATTCATTCAACTCATCGTGCAATTTACCACATGACCTTTTCAAACTGACCCACTGATGTGCCGTTCAAGGAACCTCAATGACAGCCCTCACAAGAAACCTCAGAAGGAGGAATTATGTCCATAAAGCCTGCTCAATGGATCCCAAGCTATGATTGCTTTTCATGTTCCATACTTTCTAAATGCTGAGTGTCAATCAAGGAAGAAGCACATTTCAAAGTCTTTGTTATGACTCAGTTCAGTTAGGTTTTAAACTCTTGAGCTCCCAGACTCGTATCAGATCCTCCGATCAATACCCCACATAGTTTGGGTAAAAAAATTGTTTCAGTTTTGGAAGACACCAGGGAGACACGTTCAACACATAAGTGTTCCCTAGTTTAATTATATTTGTCGCAATTTTGTTCAGCTAAATTACCTCTCCCCCTCGTATTAGTGGAAGGAAAAGATGTGTTGTGAATGTTGTTAGAAATACCCCACCATTCTCATACCTCATTCTCAAACATGTAATTTTAAACCTTTATTCTTCACATGGTGTCAAACCCGACCTCACGACTTCACTCCTCTGTCTATCAACCTTTCTTCTCTCCTTCTCCCAGAATGCTTGAGGCAGCTGTGTGTCTGTGTGTGTGTGTGTGTGTGTGTGTGTGTGTGTGTGTTTGTGTGTAAAGTTGTGATAATATGACTGACTAAGTGGGCTGATGTGCTTTGTGGATAAGATTATTTGCTTGTGAACTGCTTGCCTGTAAATACGTATCCTTTTGACCTTTATAAACTGTTTCCAAACAGCCCGATCGTCTTTTCTCCATTGGGTAGACAGTAATGTGTCCTATTGAGAGGGAGTTCTGGCCCGCTGTTTTGTTATGGTCTGATATTAGACAACATCCCACTTTCAGTCTCGCTCGGCCATTCTTGATTGACAGCAGTGGCGCGTCAAGAGCATGGTTCCCCATTTTGGAGGTTTAATTCACCGGAAAGTTTCAGCGGAGTTAATCGCTGGACTCTGCCTGAATTAAACGACTTAGCTAGTGTCTGCGGTTGTTTAGCAACCTTTCATGCTGTGCAGTTATCTACTGCTCATCAGCTTCAGAGTCACTCGCTGGGAAGTGGGTTTGAGCACTCCCCTCGAGACCTCCACACACCGAACCCATAACAATATGGTTTTACTCCAATCCCTTTAAGCTCTCGTTACAGGTTACAACCGTACCTCATTTGTCATCTGTCTCACACAAAAAAACCTTTTGCCACAGGATATCCCAAAAACGTTGATCGTCCTCTCAGGTTATTCCTTGTACCACTTTATCAAACCAAATGTTGTTGTCCGTCGTGGTGTTGCAGTCGATTTCAGGAACTTATTTTCCAATAGCTGCTTGAAAAGTACTCTTCCCCCACAAACCCCAACACAATCCTTCCAACTTTCTGTGGCCATGTTTCCTGAGTACGCACTTATGCATGGCTGACTGCTGGTCCAGTCTTTACAGAATTAAAATGAAAAACAAATGCAATGTGGTATGATGAAGCAGAGCCCAGAACTTAAAGTGAAGCACTCAATCTCAAGACAGGCCAATATCAGTGCCCTTTATCACAACAAGGTTCAAGTTCATCTTGTCTCTAACAATGGAACAGGAGGTTTTGTTCCCAAAGGATCCATGGAGAACACTCTTGCACCTGTTTCTCAGAAGTGAAGATCACAAAAAAGAGCGAATGATGTTTTTCTACACTGTTTATCAAGAATTGGATTCAATATGTCCAGTCTGCCTTCCCTAAGCTTCCTCTGCCGGAGATAACGATTGAGCTCTTTATATTTGCTCGCAAGCCACAAACTGTAGAAAGTGGGAGGCATCTCAATTCCTTTCAAATTGGGGCGGGGGGGAGGGGGAGGGATTGGTGAAGGAAAAAGTGAATATTCCTTCGACTCCCATATTGCTACCTTATTCAGCTGAGCATTCAGTTTGCAGGACAAGTTGATTTGTGTGCATTAATTGCCGATTGGTGAGCCAATATAGAGGCAGAAAATTGTTTTTCGACTTTGAAGTTCCAATATGCCGAACATGAAGAATCTCTTCTCGACACCCACACACTAATTCATTTAATAAATCCTCCCATTGCAAACTTATGACAACTTCAAAAATAGGATCACTGGACCTGTAGCTTTTCTGGGCTCTGGCCTAATGCTATTACCCAAATTTGGTTACATTCTGACTGGTGGGTCAAGAGAGGAAGGTTTTTTGAAGGAATTTATGTGATTTTCCAAAACATTCACTTAGTCTGCAATTTTTGACACACTTCACGTCACGTGATCAGCATGACCTCCGGAATTTATCATGATCCTGTTCTAATGATGTAACCCAAATTTGGTAGCATTCTGACTGGTGGGTCTGGAGAAGAAGATTTTTAAAGATTTAATGCAATTTTCCCAAAAGTTGACAAAGTCGGCCAGTTTGACACATTTCTGGTCACATCATCGGCATGATCTCCGCAACTTAATTTACATCCCTCCCCTGGCCAAATGTTGCAACGCAAAGTTGGTTGCATTTGGACAGGTGGATCAAGAGAAGATTTTTGAAGGAACTTACGCGACAGCCATTTTGACACACTTCCGTTCATGTGATCAGCCAGTCACCTCCATAATTTAATATCAGGACCCTGTCCTCATGTTGTCACCCAACTTTGGTAGCATTCTGAATGGTGGGTCAAGAGAAGATTTTTTGATGGAATTTACACGATTTTGCCCAAAATTGACTAAGTCGGACATTTTGACACAGTTATGCTCACATGATTGGCTTGACTATGGCAATTTAACAGACCTACTCTGGTCTAATGTTGTCACTCAAATTTGGTAGCATCCTAACTGGTGCATCAGGAGAAGAAGACTTTGGAAGGAATTTGTGTGACAATCATTTTGACATAACTCTGCTCATGTTATCAGCAATGCCTCTGCAATTTAACATCAGGACCATGTCTTAATGTTGCAACTCAAATTTGGTAGCATTTTGACTGGCGGATCAGGAGAAAAAGGTTTTTTGAAGAAATTTACTAAGTCATCCATTTTGACCGAGTCAAGTGATGAGAACGAGCTTAGAAATCCCTGATACCAGTTAGGAGAGGAACGTTGCTGCCAAATTTCAGCCGGATCGGCCCAGCAGATTGGCCGGAGAAGTCGAAGGAGGAGACGGATGGACGGATGGTGCACGATGACAATACCTTATCTGGAATTTAAAGTCCAGATAAGCTAAAAATCATTTCTACCTGTTTACCTGCATGCATATTGTTACGGTTGTGGAAATTCGCATTACACCATAAAGAGTCCTCAGGTGAGATATCTCGATAGGTCCATGTGTAGTTAGCCCACACCCGTTGTATGGAGGGAATTTATGTGATCCATCCGGGCTGCGACGCTTTGAGTTAGCCATTTTTCTGTTCTACCTTTTATTTCAAACAAACAGCATCTCAACAACCACGCCATCCCCACCACAGCGCCAACCACACTACAACCACGCCACCTCCACCATCAACGCTACCACATCTTCGCCACTCACCATTCAAAAGGCCACGTGCGGTTACAATCTCCGCGGAGGAACAAACAAAAACCAACAACGATGCTCGGGGGTTTTTCCCGCCTCTTTCTCCCGTTTAAATTATCCGCGCTCGGTGTGGTGGAAGTGCGATCCGAGCCGGGGATCAAAGGTGAGAAAAGGTGGGGGCCAGTTTTTGGGGGAATAATTATCTGGCCCTGAGCCAAAAACTGACTCCCCCGGCCCCCGCACGGGGCGGGGTGGAGGGAGAGCGAGAGGGCACGCTCCCCTTCGAGAGGCTTCTCTAAGAAGCTCAAAGGGAGGGGGGCCGAAAACGGGGCAGAGCGAAGGGCGGAGCCCCGCGCTACAAAAGGCGGACAGCACGGACCTCGAGGCTTCCTGTCTCCTAAGTTGAGTTGTCTTCGAGGCTTCCTGTCTCCTAAGTTAGAGAGTCTTCGTGGCTTCCTGTCTGCTTGTCTTGTTGGGGGAAGAGGTCCTGCGCTCGCGGCTTGGCGAGCGGCCTGTCAACAGAGGCACGGACGGGAGACGCGGCAGTGCCGGTTGTGAGGTGCACCTGCGCGTCCGGACGAGGAGTGCCGGAGAGGGTTCGCCGGCCGCGAGAGAGGTCGGGGCCAGGCAAGACCATGCTGACAGTCATGGGACAGGGACTCACCAGCCACGAAAAGGGAAGTCGCGACTTCTTTTCTTTTTCCTTTGCTTTTTGTGTAAATACTTGTGGTGGCGCCGTCCGTCAAGTAGTATTGTTTTAAGTGTTGCCGTGTGTCGGTCTTATTCGGTTTTAACTCTGCATTTGATTTTGTTGCATAATTGTATGGCTGTGGATACGTGCTTGCTTTGTGTCTGTGTGTGTAAATAAAATGCTTGCTTGTTGAACTGTTCCCGCTCTGCTTCGTCTCCTTTCTTTTTATTGACTCTCCATCCTGCATCGCGTAAGAGATTGGTAGTGGGTATAAGTTCCCGGTAACTAATCGGAACCGTCAAGGCCGACGATAACTCCCCTCGGTTATCCCTGTAATACGGAATGAACCGCTTAAGTGGTTCGTGTCCGGAGTCGGCCTGTGGCTTGGTGCGATCGCCCGGTCGACCACTCGCGCAGGTACTTAGGTAGGTCGAATTTGGCGAGCAACAATATCCTGCACGGGTGGGCAATTGGCACGATCGTGGTGAGGTTAAACCCCCACCCGTGACTGGCTCCGGGTGATAGTTACCGGAGGGTCACAACTGAATTGTCCGTCCAGTGGGCAACGTGCCGCGATTCGAGTTACCTGGCCGATCGCACGCCGGCGGGCGCGAATTCGCAACACTTACCAGTTGTTGCGGATCCGGGGTGGCGGGAATCTGACCCGGTCCCTGGTGCCACCCTCGCCACTACTGTCTCCGGGAGTCTATAATGCCGGCGGGCTCGGCACAGGCCTCGGGTCACGCGTCTTTAATCGCGATACCAACGTAATCATGTACCTTACCAGTTGGGGAGATAGAACCCCGAGTTACAGACTGGCTTTGTCAGTGACCGAGCGGAGTCTACCAGGCTGTAACCATTTTTGTCTTGTATGCCAATCGAACGGATCATTCCTCGACGTGACACGCATTAATCCACAGCGGCAACTTCATCATAATTAACCAGATTTATTGGGGACAACAGGGATCACAACACAAGCAATAACACGACAGTGGTTTTATTAACAATCAACCCGTTCTTAACTAGGGGACCACGGCTAATAGGTTTCGAGGGAATTACGACGAAATATGCCTTATACAACACGTGCAAACAAACATGCATGCAGGACAAGACAGAGTACTTGGTGATGGCTCATGGACGAGAGGCCCGTGTCCCAAAAGCACGAAGGTCGCTCGTAAAAACCAGCAGGTTTCCACAGGTTCAAACTCCCGCTCGAACGTTCCGCGTAGCAAGAAATGGCGGCACAGCAAGAAATGGCGGTGCAGCACTCCAGCTCCCACCCAAGTCACCGCGTGCGCGGTTCTCCTCAGCGCGCTCTGGCTCCGCACCATGTCGACGATGTGAGATCGCCGATCTCTCTCCAGGGTTCAGCACACGAATCCTGGCCTGGCCTGTTCTCCATACAAGGTCCCAGTCGAGGTCCGAGTTCCACAGGCGAATCACAATGTGTCGAGCCGTGAGGTGAGCAAGGACCGTCAGACGCTCTGGCGTATCCTCTCCGGCCTTCCCGCCTCGAAGCCCGACTCCCGCTTCGTCCCCTCAGTTCCTCTCTTGGTCGAATCACCAACGTGCAGGTCGGTTCAGCGTCTCTCCCGGCAGACCCAACACGGTGCCTCCTTCGTTCGCTCGCATCGAAGCGACTCCGAGCATGCCTCGAGAACCCGGCCGTTCCTCACACACAGCACTCCTTTCGTCCCCTTTTCTTTTCTCCTTCGAGTCGTGAGGTGAATCGATGTGCAGGTCCCGCTTTCTCTTCCGGCCGATTCACACTCCCTTTTTCTTTTCTCTCTCGCCTCGACACGCGAGCTCCTTCGACACATGTCTGTCTCGGCGACTCCCTGACCAAAGGCTCCTCCCCTTCACGTCACTTCCTGTCCAGGCCACACCCCTCGCTCTCGGCCACTCCTCTCAGCCGACTGGGAGGGGCCTATTCCGGAATGAGGAAGGAATAATAGCGATCTCTCGTTTCACTCGTTTCACCACCATAGTACGAACACAAAAACAGTCTGTAACACCTCCCGACACACACACATATCATCCCTTATACCACACAACCGATCGATACATGAATTTAAAGGGGGAACTGAGCTAATTCTATATTTAGTATTCCCGTAAGGGCCATTTCCGTAACAATATATTATCAGAAGGTAAAATGTTGTGATCAGAAAGTTTAAATATAAGAGGAATGGAGAACAATTAGACATTAAAAATTTGAACCAAAGCAATCCAGAAACCTCCTCACCTGCCAAGAATGAAGATTGTCCCCGACACATGACCCATTTGTGAAAGGTCCGTGATCAGGTACACATGTGAAGAGATTATGAAGAGCATGTGCAAGAGCATACACTGCAAGATAAACCAGGTACCCGTACCGAAGCTGTGATACATCTGTGAGTTGTGTGTCCACATTCTCTAAACTTTCAGATCCAGTGCAATGATTCAGTCCTTCACTCGTGGGTTTCCATGAACAACGAAAGATATTTTCCCAAACTTCGAAAAGGAAATAGTTAAAAGAGCCAGGACGTAATTTATTCATTTGGTATTTTTGAGAAAGTGAACTTGCTTGTAACTTTGTATTTGTATCGAGCAGGTTCTTGTTAATTGTTTTATTGCTTTTCTTGCCAACAAGCATCCCGTACTGTATTGTAATATTAACATTTGGACAATTCAAACTGGACAGACAAGTATAGTTTCTTGAAATGATATTTGGAATGCAGGCCAAGTTGTTTGAGTGATTTAGTATTTGCTGTGATTGCATCATGTTATTCAAGTGAATCAAATCACTATTTCCTGTGAATTTCTCCTCCTGATCATTTTCCAAACCGGTAAAACATACAGGAAATACATCACGGAGTTTTTCAAAATCAGTGGATGTGTTTTGAAAACAGATAGAATCAACATTGCTGAAGTTAATTTTTTTATTTTTGATTGTCTTTGTTGTTTGCGATGTTGTGGAGGATTTTTGAAAATGAGATATTGTTATAATAACAGTTTGAGGTTTCAAACTTATTAAAAACTCATGTAATCCTTTAACAAATCCAGTTCGGGCTTCAAACGCAAATGATCCCTGATAAACCTCAGTCAAACGAGGAATTTGTACAAGAGGGGAAGCAATAAATCCCATAAAGATTTTTCTTGTGATGTTGTACTTCAAAAATAATTCACCAAAGGGAACAAGATCTTTGTACTGACACAAGACGAAAATTGATGTTGCTTTTGTTTTGAATAGAATATCTCCTGTTTTGAAGAACAAATTCAAAGTGCAATATAAGTTTAGACAGATGAATCAGAAAATAAATAAACTTCATTATATTTTCCAAAACGTGTGCGAGGTATGCTAAATACGAAACCATAATTTTAGGGGTCTTAAGTGTCTTAAAGGGAAAGAATGGACTTTGGGGTCTTCAGGGTATTTGGGTTGTTCAGGTTCTAAAGGGTCTTAGATGTCATATGGGTTTTAGGAGTCTTAAGTTTCTGAAAGGTCTTCAGGGTCTATCGGATCTTAAAGAGTCCAAAAGGGTGAAAATTCCGAAAGGATATTAAAAGGACGAAAAGAGTAAAATTACTGATATTCCGAAAAGGACTGTCCCCTCTCTGCCCCCTGTCCCACCCTACCTCTCTGTCCTCCTCTTACCAAATCTTTCCCATTCTTCAAAGGAAGAGGACATTAATGCCATCAGAGGTTAAAATTAAATTAAAAGATTGAATTATATATTGATAAAGATTAAATAAGATGTTAATTCAAATAATTATAAAATCAAATTAAGAGATTAAATTAAGATGATTGTAGTGAAAATTTCATAACGAGGAAGCTTCAATGACTGATGGAATCTCGTGAAATATGATTGCTATACAAACATCGATTACATTTTGAGTCACTTTTCTAATTATCACACCACTTGGATGGAAATTTAAAAAAGGGCTCGATTAGATTTTGTGTATCGACCTCATGAATTATCCATCATTCCAAGTTTCAAAACGATTGTTGAGCCGCCTCAGAGGAGTTGGGAAAAAACAAGAAATGGTGATGGACCCATTGCCTGAAGGTGGCGGACGGATGGTTTTTCTGTGTGGATTATGTGGTTTTACCACGTGAGACATAAGGCCTAAGTCACATTTGCCACAGCGGCCATGGGGTCTCCAAAATATACGGCCACTAGCAATTATACTGCGGCCGCAGTATTTCCACGGTCACTCAATGTAGCCGTCACATATGTTTTTATTTTTCGGGTAGCCGCACGGCGTATTTATAAATTGTGGAGACCGAAAATGTGGGGGTGCCATACGGTCTTTGATTTGATGTCGCACTGTGATTTGAGGGCATTCCTGCAGCTGCCATATAATTTTCAAGGTGTCCGCAGGGGGGCCCTAAGGCGAACGTGCGGCCAGACAGACGGTAACGAGTGGGTCCCTTTTTGTTTTTGTTTTTACCAGTTCTTTTGTTTCGGCTTGTCGAATTGCTACAGCGAACGTAGAAATGAAAAAAAGTTATAACTCCGTGCTATAATTCCATGGCGACCCTACGGCCTGTAAAATATAGCCATATGGCGTAGGGCCACCCTGAAGCCACCTCAGAAACTCTGCGGCCACCGGTCGTTTCTGTCAATTCAGAGGGTGTATGGCCGCCGTATCCGAGCCGTAGAGCAAATGTGACTTAGGCCTCATCCATAGTGATACTCACCATAACAGTCAAGAAGTGCTTCTGATGTATAAACGATGAATGTGATCATCATTGGTTAATTATTTATTGGTACACGAACCTGATGAGGGCAAATAAGCCTAAAATCCAGATCAGTGGTTCTGTTTGATGTTGAACTCATGATGACCATATAATAGTTGTCTCTTTGACAGAGTCACCTGGCCGAGGCCGCTCTATTGGAGGTGACAGTTTGGTGTGGACTGTGTCCACTGAGGATCAGAGGAATGCTCGTCACACTCATGTTTCAATTTTCCTGCAGGTCACATCACGTGCCTTCTAGTTGAATGCGTTGCAATAGCAGGAACAACTAGAGGGGAAGCACTCGGGAGAGTGGAAAACCTCTGCCGCCAATACGGCTGGGTCACTCAAGTGAACCTTATATCTTAGGGCCCTGTCACACCTTGACGTTTTAGGCAGCAATGGCAACGTATAAAAAATGTATGTAAAATGCTGGCGTACGCTGAAATTTTGATGTTTTTTAAAAAGTTTTTGGCGTATTCATAACGTGTTGATCGTTTGAATAACATATTAGTAACGGACACAGAACGTTTCGTTGTGTGAGACATAACTTTTACAAACGAATGCTTACCTTGTGGTCGGCGTTCAAAACCGATGACAAACGAGAGTTTAATTTACCCTTTGCGTGCTATACGTATCGCCGGCGAACTCGTGGCGTAGCCAGTTAAATACTTGTCGGACGCCGATTGAAATCAAAACTGCCTGAGAATTTGAAGTGTCAACATTGCAGTCACACCTTGACGATTTTGCCAGCGTATGCCATTCTATGAAAAATGTGTTTACAACGATAGGCACACGTCAGATACGCTACAGGTAAGTTGTGTATACGTTTAGAGTATGCTGGAAATCATTGAAGTACGCTGGCATATTACCTAGTCCGTTTGGTACGTCGTGAAATTTAAAGCATGCTGAAAATTTTAAGACGTACTCGACGTAAGGCTCACACGTTTCGCATGGGTTGGCATCTGTTCCGAGCACGTTCCGCGATCGTTTAAACACGGTGAACACACGTTACTTGTAGGTTACTCATAAGTCGAAGCACGTCAAGGTAATGGCCAACATACTTGAAACCAAATTTCTAATCGATGAGTAACGTGCTTTGAACAAATGAGTAGCGTCAGCTTAGCCTATGTTTAACGTGCTTGGAAACTATGAGTAACGTGCATTGAAACTATGTATAACTGGCCTTGAACCAATGACTGGCGTGCTATGAACGTAAGAGTAACGTGCGTTTTCCCTATGAGTAGCATGTTTTGAACGTAAGTAAAACGTGCTTCTAACCTTTGAGTAACATCCTATGAACCTATTTGTAACGTATGTAAAACGCACATTGTCGTATGTAGACGAATTAAATTGACGTCCTCCAGACAACCATAGAACTTACTGAAAGTGTTTCTAACTTACTTCTACCGTGTACTGGCGTATTGGCAGCGTTAAGGGGAATTAGTATATACAAATGGGCTTCACAATAAAAACCCATCATTGTTCCAGACTCCATGGTGAGTAGATGTGAACACCGGTAGTATCAATAGTAGCAGTACTATTACTAGTCTTAGTAGTAGTGGTAGTAGCATTGGTCGTAGCTGTATGTCTATGTCAGTGGTAGTTTGTGAGCGTGATGTGGAGGCTGTGGGGGATGATGGATCCTCGTTGCGTCAACGAATAGGAGAATACTTTGCACCATTGTTCGATGTTCTGAAAGGGCTAATTTTTTTTCCTCATTCCGAAGATGAAATATTTCTTTGTTTTACTATTGAAATTATTAAAAAAGGCTTTGACAAATGCATAATGTACTAGTAATGAACACAGAACGCTTCAATAACTTATAGATTAGTTATACCAACGATTGCTTATTGCGTTTTAGGCGTCCACAGCCTATGCCCAACGATAGTCTAGCGCATGCATAACGTGGGAGCGCATCGTTTACGATTACGTGACATTTGCTATCCATTGACTGCCACGAAACTATTTTAATAAACGGCTGTCACTCGCCTATTGTTTTTTGACGCTGGTGCAAGGCAATTCAAATAGTTTCCATTGAACGAGTTAACTTGCTGTCACTCGCCTCTTGTTTTTGGACGCTGGTGCTCGGCAATTGAAATCGTTTCCATTGAACGAGTTAAATCGCTTCCACTGGACTATTGAAATGATTTCTTAATAATCCTTGGTTATCCTTGGACCCACTCTGGCTAGCAGCTCGTCGAACATCGCTGGAAGCATTCGCAGGAGGTTCATGAAGGATGCATGGTCCTCATTCCGGAGTTCCACCATGAGCTGGTCATATATGCTGTAATGGCGTCGCCTCCCGATCCATGGTCTGACCCAGTTCCTTCTCCACCATTCACGTCTTCTTCTCCCAGCTCTATTGGCGCAACTGGTGCAGTGTCAACTCGATGAGGTCATGTTGATGTTCGAGGACAGGTAGGTATTGTTGTTTGTTTGATGTTGATGTTGTTTCTCTCAATGGTTACTACGGATTGATCACTGCCCTTGTGAATGTATTTGCATATGTATTTGATAGCTTTTACACTATTGCAGTACTCAACGTTGATATGGGCATTGAAAATAGTGGAGAGTAAAGGGATATATGGAACTATCCATTTATTATCAACAACGACGGGTTCAACAACCAAGAGAAAAACTTAGACCCACCCAGATTGAATCAGTCATTCACGCTGAATTGCCCAACCAAAAGAGTATCCGTTTTTGTACGCTATTGTGAAACGTCATGTGATCCATGGTCCATGTGGAGTAATAAATAGCAAGGCACCCTGCATGACAAATGGAAAATGTGGAAAGAGGTTCCCCAGAGAATTCTTCCACGAAACGCAGTCGGATCAAGATGGATATCCGTTGTATCGTAGGCGGGCACCTGATGATGGTGGATTTGAAACAACGGTTAAAGTTCATGGTATTCCTGAACCCGTCGTTGTTGATAATAAATGGATAGTTCCATAAATCCAATTACTCTCCACTATTTTCAATGCCCATATCAACGTTGAGCACTGCAATAGTGTAAAAGCTATCAAATACATATGCAAATACATTCACAAGGGCAGTGATCAAACCATAGTAACCATTGAGAGAAACGACATCAACGAGGTTCAAAAATATGAAAATGGTCGATATATATGCGGCAATGAAGCCATATGGAGGATATTGAACTTCCCCATTACTGGCAGGTTTCCTCCAGTTATTCACCTGACAATTCACCTTGAGAACGGACAGATAATTTATTTTACAGATCAAAATGTCCAACAACGAACGGAAGAACCTCCAATTTCTAACTTACTGGCATTTTTCAAACTATGCGAAATTGATGACTTTGCTCGAACTCTACCGTATGCTCAGGTGCCAACGTATTTCACTTGGAACTCGAGTCAGAAACGTTGGAACAGGAGGAAGCAAGGTTCAGAAGTTCCAGGATATCCCAGTATTTACAAATCTGATGCATTGGGTCGAGTGTACACAGTACATCCCAATAATTTTGAGTGTTTCTGTGTCCGCCTCCTCCTGCATGTGAAACGAGGTCAAGTGAGTTTCATTGACCTGAGAAGAGTGGACGGGCAAATTTGCAGCACATTCCGTAAGGCTTGCAATCTCCTCGGACTCCTAGAAGACGATGCCAATTGGAACGCCACGCTTGAAGAGACAACTGTTTCTCAATCCCCATCGACCATGAGGTATCTATTTGCTATTATGATAATTGCATGTGAGATGTCAGATCCCAAGAGCCTATGGGACATTCACAAAGAGGCCCTGTCTGAGGATGTAAAAAACAGAGACCAAAGAGAACATCCCCAAGAGGACATCCAGTCCACACCAGAAATGCTCAATGAGGCTCTGATATACATTGAAGATTTGGTATTATACATGAGCGGGAAAGATTTAACTAAGTGGGAACTTCCCTCTTCTAATAGGTCTGAAAGCGCAACCATCAGTCGAGAATGGTTCCGTGAAACAAACTACAACACAGATACTCTCGCAAAGTTTGTTTCTGACAATTTGCTGCTTCTGGTACAGGATCAGAGTAATGCATATCAACTGATTTCTGAAGCGGTTCAAGAGGGAAGTGGTGTGATATTTTTCTTGGATGCCCCTTATGGTACTGGCAAAACATTTGCCCTCAACATTTTGCTTGCTAAGATGAGGAGCCAGAAAAAGATCGCATTAGCCGTTGCTTCATCCGGTAAAGCCGCAACACTACTTTCAGGTGGCTGCACAGCGCATTCTGCTTTCAAATTGCCTCTCGACTTCGCTACAATGGAATATCCGGTTTGTGGCATTGGCAAACAAACTGAAGCAGAAAAAGTGCTGAAGAATTGCGACCTCACAGTTTGGGATGAAAGTACGATGTCGCCTAAGGATGCATTCGAAGCATCAGATAGAACTATGCGAGATTTAAGAGGAGTAGATTTGCCTATAGGTGGAGTTACGCTGTTTATTTCTGCAGATTTCAGACAAACTTTATCTGTAGTACCCCGTGGCACTCCAGCTGATTTAATGAAAGCCAGTAAAAAATCTTCATACCTCTGGACATTCGGACAAACTATCCATCTAACAACAAATATGAGGGTCAAATTATATGATGATTTCGATACTGGCAATTTCGCACAATTACTTCACAAACTTGGAAATGGTGAAATCCCAAACACAAATGATGTAATATCTATTCCCGATGACTGTGGTACAATAGTTTCATCTATGGAAGAAATAGAGGCTCATGTGTATCCCAATTTAGCGACTAATTACAAAAACATACAGTGGCTCTGTGAAAGAACAATCCTGGCTCCACTTAATGAAACAGTCCGTGTAATAAACCATCAGTTATTACAAGTAGTTCCAGGTGAACAACATAGTCACAAGTCTATTGACACCACACTGGATACTGAGCAAGCCATACATTATCCCACAGAATTTCTAAACTCATTGGAATTACCAGGATTGCCTCCGTACAATCTGTCATTAAAAGTTGAATGCTCTATTATGTTATTACGTAATCTAGATGCACCAAAACTTTGCAACGGAACTAAACTGATTATGAAAAGACTACTTCCACATGTAATTGAGGCCACTATCATGACAGGATGTGCGAAAAGACAAGATGTATTCATTCCGCGAATTCCACTCATTCCATCAAATTCAACGATGGAATTTAAGAGACTACAATTTCCTGTATGCCTGTGCTTTGCGATGTCTATCAATAAGGCACAAGGACAGTCATTGAAAGTAGCAGGGCTGGAATTATCCACTCTTTGCTTTTCCCATGGTCAGCTATCTGTGGGATGCTCCAGAGTGGGATCATCGGAGGCTTTATTCATATTGGCCCCAGAGGGGAAGACATCAAATATTGTTAATCCTCGAGCACTCCACTAAAATTATTGACCTACTTCAGTTATTTCATAAATGAGAATAGGATGTGCGATGAAGGAAATACATGTTGCTGGTGAAAAATAAAAATGGTGGTGGGAAATAAAAAAAATGGTGGTGGTGGTTTGTATATATACATATTACAGATATAAATAGAATGGTGATGGTGTATGGCGTTTGTGTATAATATCTTATGATTAAATGGTTATGGGCTCTGTAGATATTTTATAGAATGGTTATGGGCGTCGGTACGTTGTAACTTTGAACACATAATATACCATAATTTTTTATCAGGATAACAGACGTAAATAAATCAAATACGCTGGGCCAGGCTGGGTTATGCCCGACGTATAAATTAAGTCGCAAATAATGACATGAAACCAGCCTTACATTGTTGATGCATTATGGTTTTTTATCTTATGCAGCAATAAATCTTAACATTTTTGAACTCAAGGCTTCTGCATATAAAACATGGTGGGGAAAATATAATATTATAGTGGTGATGAAAAAAAAATAATAGTGGTGGCAGCCTCTACAATTTTACAATTAACTGTGACATCTACTCCTTCAGACCCGCCGTCATCCACGGGATTCCTGTGCGGAGCACGGGTATCCCTGCTTGTACATGTATATATATATATATATATATATATATATATATATATATATATATATATATATATATATATATATATATATATATATATATATATATATATATATATATATATATATACACATCCACCACCTTGCATGATGGAGCAGTGAGGCACAGGTCGTGTCCCATAACAGCTGATGCTGCACAATATGTGAGCGACAATGGCCATCTGCCACAAGGGCACATTGCCTCTACCTCGCTGCCCATCACCCTGGAGGTTGGATTCCAGTCGTGTGTAATAATAATCCAATACAAAGCCCTTCTGACTCCATAAGTGCAACATGGAATTAAACTCAATATGCCTCCGGCCCTAATGGCCTCGAATCTGTTTTACCCTCTTCGACTCTGCTTTCATGTCTTATGGAGTGTGCTCTCTTTCAGAATTTACATTGTCAATGTGAATTTTCAAATGGACTTTCACAGTCATTAACTTATCACCCAAAGTTACCCAACAAATAATCAATTTAAACTCTCAACATGTATTAAAATTGACTACATCCTTTCATTCCCACAACCATCACGAGTCACCCTTAAAAAACTCAAATTATGAGAAATATTCAATGTGAGATTTCTGCAGTTCAAAAAAGCACAGCTTTGGCTTCTATCCGAACCTACGAGCAATACAACATATTTGCCAAGGTGGTGCACTCTCCTCGACACCAAGACACCTCACCAAGACACCTCCCCCTCCTTCAGCACATAAGACCTCATATCACAATCTTCTCACCAAGGTTCTCAAGATGTTCTTGTTGATAGTGTTGAGGAAGAATTTCCTGAAAAGCTGTACATATTCCAAAAGGCCCAATATCATGATAAAACATCGCCATAACATTCCAGATATAATCATCTTCCACTGCAAAGAATCCAACATATATCCAGCCAAAATGTATCACCAAATGTGCATTTGCACTGCCCGAATAGACATCATTATGGTATGTCCTGAAGAAGGATGGGTAGCGCTTTCTGTTGCCAAGACATTCACAGCCAGCACCATAACTAATCTGGAATAGATTCGAAAAATGACATGGATCGCCTCATTTAAGGTGAAATGGAAAAGGTAAGTTCTTGAAATATTCAAAAACTCTAGTGTCAAAACCAATATGATCGCCCTATATCAATTTACTTATTTATTTATTTATGTTAGTAGATTGGTGGCCACGTTGAAATTCATTGCGATGGGTATCCTCTGACCTCTCCAGCTCACCTCCCACCCAATATATTTAATTAAATTTATAGAGTTCCATTTTTTGTTCATGGACAATTTTATAGAGTTTTACTGAGGGAACACAGACATTCCATTTCATTTAAAATGTGACTTCAAGACCTCAACCCCAACACTAACCCCCAATCCCAACCCCACATCCCCCATCCCAACCCCAAGTCCTCAACTCACCTGCCAGCCCCAAGTCTGAAACTCACCTGCCAACCGCAAGTCCAAAACCCACCCAACCCCACCCAACCATAAGTCCTCAACAACCCTCTCAAAGCCTCAATCCCCATTTCCCGACTCCCTCCCACCACCACAAATATCTGGCCTATTCTCCCCTTTCCTCTTCAAGACCTTAATTACTCTCCTATAAAACCCCTTGTCTTCAACCCCCACCCCCTTGCAAATCCTCAACTCCCCTTCCTCAGAGTCCCCTCCCCCAACTCTGCCAACTCTCTACCCTCCCACTCCAACTCTCTGTCATCTCCTCCCCCTTTCTTCTTCATGTTCTCATCTCACCACCTAAACCCCAAATCTACAACTACACTCTCCAAACCCCAGGTCCTCAAGCCCCCCCAAAAGCCTCAACTCCCTCTCCCAACTCTGTCCCTGCTCTGCCCTCCTCCAATCCAACTCTCTATCCTACTCTCCCCATTTCTTCCATTCTCAGCAATGTTACACAAGGATACACAAGGTCATTTGGTGAAAAATGGGGCCATTTGGCCCATCATGACATTTCATTTTTTTTTGTTGTCCACTTTCATTCATTTCAATGGAAAATTTTCATTTACCAGCACTGCAATAAAAGCGTCCATCACATCATTTTCGCATTAGCATTGAACATATGTATTGAATTAGACACAAATTGCAGTCTAAAATGACAGCAGCACGAAGGCGAATGTCTGAAAGATAAAACATGCCTGCGTTGTTCCTGTTCCCGTTTATTAAGAACAATGGGAAAAGTAAATAATGAAAGAATGTTGGATTCACAATGTCTTCCCACTTTCTTCCCATTGTTATCAATATTCCTGTTCTCATTCATGTAGAACAATGGTAAAAGTAAATCAAACACGTTTAATTCACAATGTATCGATATTCCGTCATCTCGTGATTCTTTCGCAAAAAATAGCGGTTAAATATATATATATATATATATATATATATATATATATATATATATATATATATATATATATATATATATATATATATATATATATATATATATGTGTGTGTGTGTGTGTGTGTGTGTGTGTGTGTGTGTGTGTGTGTATGTATGTATGTTCCTGAAATACAGGCAAAATGTTACAGGATAGTGCAAAAATTTTAGTGCCACCTTACTCACCATTCGCCCGTGGTGTGCAGCATCACTTTTCATTGAAATCGAGCAACGAAAAAAAAATATTAAAAAAGTCAATTCCCAATTCATTCACATACTGTTCGGGAGAATTTGATCAATGCAAACAACCTCAGCGGTATAGTTCGCTGGAGCTATCTTTTTTTTCGTGAAATATTTTTTTCATAAACCGCTGTCACAACGGGAACCCACCGGGTTCAAGGGTCATCGAGTTATCACTAAAATGCAACCAGAACTCTTCAGACAAAGACCTTTATAACTCGAGAGTTTATCTAACATGATACCCTGTGCAGTGTTTGGGTATACACAGGAGCGCCTTGCTGTTTGCGGGGGTTGCATTTTTGAAAACTCCCATGAACCACAGATCCGCCATGCACAAACTTAGTGAATAATGGGGCATATAGGGTAACGGATTTCAACTTAAAAAATTGTCCAAACTATAGCCTTAACATGTTTGCGCAGTTTTCTAGTAAACTAGCAAAGTACCCGTCCATTGGCGGGTACAGTTATCTGTTGAATGGCGTTGGTCCCATCTAGATCGGATGAAATTGAGAAATTGATGTTATCCGGTGACCTTGACCCTGTGACCTTTGACCTTGACCTTGATCCCCTTATGTCCGTTCCCAAGGATCACATATGCCAAGTTTCATCTCATTCTATCCAACGGTTTGGCCGTCTATAAAGGACAAACAAACATGAAAAATTGACATTTTAGTCAATTTATGACGTCAAAACTTGAAAACCGGAAGTCGGAAGTGAATGCCGTCAATCAACTGTGTCATTTAATTTTGATTATCTGTCGAATGCCGTTGGTACTGTCTCGATCGGATGAAAATGACCTGGTGACCTTGACCCCTTGACCCCGTGACCTTCGACCTTGAACTTGACCCCCCCCCCCCCATGTCCGTTCTCATATCACAAGGATCACTCATGCCAAGTTTCATCTCATTCCATCCAACGGTTCGGCCGCCTATAAAGGACGAACAAACATACATACAAACATATTCTGTTTTTTTACTATAGTAGATACAGTATTACCTAACTGTCCATGGCGTTACATTTTTGAAAACCCCCAAGAACCACAAATCCACCATGTGCAAACATAGCAGCTATTGGGGAGAATAGGGTGAGGGAATGATGCTTTAAAATTTGTCCAAACTACCCTTAATTACCATTTTTGTGCAAGTTTTATTATCCCAAACTGGATTATGATTTCGTATGCAGCCTTTGGCTGGCTGCTCGTTGCACCATTTCTGGGAGTGTGGCTGTGCCACTGATGCAATGCCCCCTGTTTCCAGGAAGCTGGTGTTCATTGTGCTGACCTCAGAAGAATGACAGGCTGAATCAACCCACCTCATTATATTTAACGGCAGGACAGGGTTCAAACTCAAGACGCAAAGCTATTAAGCCAGCCATTCTAACTGTGAAAGCTTATTCTCCTGTCTTAAGAACATAAAATATGGTTTATTTGATTGAGTCATGAAGATCATGAAACTTACCTTTAATAATGATGATGGTCGGTCAGGTCAGGTACGGGAGTATGCACCAGAGCCCAGCGTCGCTGTGTCCACTTTCCGCCAGTGCTCTCAGGGCCTCTGTCTGGCCATCCCCAAGCCAGATGCCTGGCCCATCCCAATCTCCTTGAGATGCTGATCAACCTGCTGCAACCACGAAGCACGTGGTCCGCCCATTGGCCTCCTCCACTCACGAAGCTCCTTCACTGAGAGAATCTGGCAAGCAGGATCATTGTCAGGAAGATGAACCACATGAACAATCAGCCACAGCTGATGCTCAGGGACTACACAGGTCGCAAATCTCATCTGAGTCTCTCTCGGCAATCACTCGTTGAACACTAACTCTGACCAGCGAGAGCCAAAGATTCTCCGAAGAGGCATGGTTCTGAAGGAGTTAAGTCTCCATCTCAGATTCCTGGACAGAGTCCAAGTCTCACACTCGTAGAGCAAACTTGAAGCAAGAAGTTCCTGAAGACTCGGACTTTTGTCTTATGCAAAGGTACTGACAGTGCCACTCAACATGATCCAGTGAATCCATGACACCCAAGGGCCAGAACCAGACATTTATTGACCTTTCGCTCACAGCCTGTGGAGACATGAATAACACTGCCAAGGCAAGTGAATCTCTCCCTGACCTCAACATCTTCACCGCAAACAGGTACAGACAGGATAGCAGCATCCAAGATGTCACTGATAGCCTCGATATTAGTTTCAACCCAGGAAACCTGTAATCCCTGCAGCTAATACTCCTCAATAAGCACATTGAGGGCCCCCATAAGCATACCCAGCATATTCGTAAAGATGAATGAATCATCTTCAAATTCAAAGTCCGAGATCTTGACATTTCCAAATGATGCACTGCAGTTTGATCTCTCTGACACCCTCCCCAGAATTCACAAGTGCTGAAAAGTGTGGGGGCCAACACACGATTCTGATGAGCTCCAGTAACAACTGGAAATAAGGCAACAATGGAAACAACAAACCTAACAGCACTTTCAGTCCCAAAGTATAGTTCAGATGTCAGATTGATCAGTTCTGGTGGCACCCCACGAAGACTAAGAATCCTCCAGAGGGCATCTCGAGTCACCGAATCAAACACTTTGCAGAGATCAAGATTGGCTGCAAGCAGCCCCTGCCGACACTCTCGTCTGCATTTGGTGAGGACCTGAAGAGCAAGGATACATTCAGTCATTGACATCTTTGGTGTAAAGACTCTGCTGTGGGTGCTGGTGCTCAGGCGGATGGTGGAGAATCAAATCAAAAAATTTCCGAGCGAAGACCTTGCCCAGCACTGAGAGCAGCATCACCCTCAGTAGTTGTTGCAGTCGTGGTGATCACCTTTTCCTTTCCAGAGAGGGACACATGGCCCCTCTTCCAGTCAGTTGGGATGATGCCCGTTTTACAGACAGAGCACAGAACTGCATGCAATAACATGAGTGCAGCATTTCCACCAGCCTTGAGATGTTCATGATGGATGCCAAGATGCCAGGAGCAAACATAGCGGCTATTGGGGAGAATAGGGTGAGGGAATGTTGCTTTAAAATTTGTCCAAACTACCCTTGATTACCATTTTTGTGCAAGTTTTATTTTCCCAAACTGGATCATGATTTCGTATGCAGTCTTTGGCTGCTCGTTGCACCATTTCTGGGAGTGTGGCTGTGCCACTGATGCAATTCCCCCTGTTTGCACACTGATTTACCCCATTTCAACCGGTTCACTGCTGCCTGTGTTTCCACAAACAAAGTTGGTTCACAGTTGCTTGAAGGGTCAGCAGTAGGAATAGTTACACCCCTGACATCCAACTCGACAGCTGGTGGATCAGCCTGGTACAGCTGCTCAAAGCAACTGGCCCAGCGGTCCTTCACTTCAGGCTCCTCTGTCAAGAGCCTACCACCCTCATCTCTAACTGCAGCACCATGAGGGATGGGCTTGGAGGAACGCATTGTGCAAATTCCCTTGTAAGCAGGATGAGAATCACTTGACCACATGAGATGCTCTACCCCCTCACAGATTCCTCGCACATAGGCCTCCTTGTCCACCATTAGCGGACATACAGTTATAGGCCTCAACTCCCTGAAGTGCTCAGCTCTGCCATTAAGCCTGGCCCTGTGACTGGTCAATGTCCTTTGGGAGGCAATGTTCCTCTTCACCTCACGGTGCGTTCCAAGACATCCACTGGCAACATCAAGAATGGTCATCTTGAAAGCACTCCCCAACTCTTTCAGGATTCACCAAAACACTGAAATCCCCCAAATCCCCCCTCATGCTATTCACAAACTCCTCAGCTACTCTCTCATCCTTGAGCTTCCCAACATTTTTTAAGTGGTTCTTCCCCATTGAGAGGGAGGGTCAAATGAATATCTAGCACTACATCTCAAAACGTTGTGGACGATTCGGAGGAAACTTGGTGGACAGGTTGGGTGTTTGACCATGAGGAATTGATTCGATTTTGGTGAAGATCTGGATACGGATCCGACTACTGGAATTTTTTTTCGTGATTCTTCACCATTGAGAGATAGGGCATAAAAACAATATATAGCATGGCATTTCAAAAATGTATTGGCCTGATATGTTCTCGTTGATCAGGCATTATGTGGCGGAGGTATGTGCTCCACCGAGTGCCCTTCTCGTTGATGATGCAACTGATGATGGCAGCAGCAGAATGAATTTAGAAGTGTCCAGAAACATTTTGTCTGCCTATGTACAAGAAAATGCCTCCAAACTCATTGGATGGTACTTCACCATGCAGCAAGACAATGACCCAAAATACACTGCCAACACCACCAAGATGTTCATCAGTGGTAAAAAGTATGAGGTTTTAGACTGGCAAAGTCAATCTCCTGATTTAAATCCAATGGAGTATGCATTTCACTTGCTGAAGAAGAAACGAAAGTCAGGAACCCCCCAAAACAAACAACTGAAAATGGCTGCAGTAAAGGCTTGGCAAAGCATCTCAAAGGAAGATACCAAGAGTTTGTTGATTTCAATGGGTCACAGGCTCCATGCAATTATTGCATGCAAGGGATATGCAACCAATTAATAACTATTATACCACTTTAATTTACTTTAAGTTCATTTGTTCCAATACTTATGCTTTCCTATGATGGGGGACTGAAAAAAAATGTGATGTTGTTCTGGAATGGTAAAACATATTTGCAGAGAAATAACAAGAAATAACAGCTGGCCTTCTGCACTCTTGCCTCGTATTCATCTTTTAATCTCAAATCCACATTTCTTGATGATATAGCAATAAAGTTAGGTTGGAGGGCTTGGGATCCTCGGATCCTGAGTTAAAATCCTACTCGGCTGTTGAATTAATACCAGGTGGGGTTGACACTGCCTATCATCCTTCTGAAGTTGTCAAAATGAGTGTCAGCTTGCTGGTATCCTGTGTTGGAGTGGTGACCTGTCCAAAACTATGCCCATTAGTCAAGGAGACTGCTTCGGCAGCACCATTGCTCTGCACAGTGTGTAGTCCCAATGGATGGATGGATAGCAAGAATAACAATTTGGACTTCACTGTTCCAATACTTATGTTGGGCACTGCACATTTAAAATTTCAACCTCATCGCATGTATGGTCTGGAAGCTAGAATTATTTATTTTTTTAATCTGGGTTCTTTCTTTTTTTTTCGAAAGGCTTGGCTATGCCTGGATAGGTTTGAGGGTAGAGGAGAAGTAGCTGAAACCCAAATCCGATACAGGTTCCTCCTGTGACTTCATGTTATAATTCTGCTTGTTTGGGTTCCTTTTGATGACTCCAATTCAGGATTGTAGCTATTTTATTTGGTCTTCCAGTTGATTTGAATTGAATTTTTTAATTACAACTTTGCTGCCAGAAGAGTTGGCTCGCACCAAGTCCTTCTCAAGACTACACGGGGTAAGTATTCTTTGAATACCATCTAGTTTAAGATAGGATTGTCAGATTGGCAGACAGAGAAGTGAACAAACAGAATAAACATATTATTATCCAAGATAGTTGTTATGTTGATTTGAAAATTGATGATTGTCCACTTTAAGCAACGTTTATTTTAATGAAAAAAATTTTGAGGCCTTTCATAGAGCATGACCTCACTGTGGTTTCCAAAGCAAGGTTGAAAATGAAAAAGTTGCAACACAACTTGTGCACCAAAGTATCTGTGCTCAGGCGACCATGACATTAAGTCAAATAACTGTTGAAGTTCAATATTATAATAAACTCATATTGTTCATATGCAAAAGGTGGCACACTGATTTTTTTTGGCAATATTTAATTTTTGGAAGTGGGCCAATATCCAGACACAAGTTGATTTTGTTATTTTTGTGATGAATAAGCAACTTTATTGAGAAATGTACCTGACATACAGTTGTATTATGCTGTCATGCAGGAAACTAAGAGGTAGAGGGGGGGTGAGAGGGAATTCAACCGAAATACCAGAAAAACCATGCTCTCTCATTTTGTGAGATATTATAAGATCGATGATGTCCACAACCAAAAAGGAACACAGGACATTCGGCTGTCACATTAGATGGAAAGTATGCTATGAAATGTGTTGCCTCGAGTCAGATTGATTCCACAGGGTAATTAGCCAAAGAACAGACAGCTGAAGGGTGAAACCAAACACCAGATACCTGGGGAAGATAAAACAGGCCAAGAGCTGTACTCAGGACTGTTGTAAGGGTGGAGGCATATGGACCGATAATAGTTTTTCTTGAACAAAAATCATTAAAAACCTTCACTCGAGTCAATTTCCCCTTCTAATAACATTAGACCAGTTTGTATTACTTTAGGGATAGCAAAACAAGAGTCACGAATATCATATCCGAGCGTAATGTTGGGAAGAAGGGTATCATTCTGATTGATCTCCCGAATGGCAAACACCATTGTCAAAGCCCATTGTAGTCCTAAAGGTCGAGTCCTGAAACAAACAATCTTAGTTCAGTGAAAGCATTTGGTGGAGAATGAAAATTTAATAAATGCAGTCAAAATCTCCACACTTTTCATCGGTAATAGGTGGAACACAACATGATTATTTTTTTCATTACAATCAGGCCATTTGGCATCCAGGCCAAAATAAACAATAAATGGAACCTTTGATTCACAAAACATTCAAATATTTATAATTTAAAAAAACGTCACTTTTTAAATTAGAGATTAGAGATCAGAGTTCATCGGCATTCAAAACCAAGAATAGTTGTCACACTAAAAACACAACTCAATCAACAAGTGGAACGAGGATTGAAATGTGTGAAATATTATAATAAATTCATAACATTGGAACTTACGTGGTACACACGACTTCTGGAGGAAACCATTTCAGAACAGATTTCTGTTCCATCGCAGAATTGTGAATTGGGAAAAAGCCTCCAAGAATAATATCTCCGCTGGAAAACATCGTTTTCTCATCTTTATTAACATGAGGTTGGCAAGTGTCTCCATAAGCAGCAGGTAAGTAAGAATAAATAAATAAAAACGACACAAACATATTATAACAAGTTAAATAACCTGAAAACATTTCACACATTACTTAGTTTCTTCATCCTTTATATAAAGAAATGAAAATTGTTTACTAAATTAATATATTTTTACATCTCCTGGTAGAATATCAATTCTGCTTATTTAATGTTGTTTTATTTGAGTAACAACCATCCCAATTTGTGTCATTCAAACTCGGTGCCATGACAACCGTTTTCTCCATTACATGTTCCCTGGATACCAAATGGAATCCCTATAGATCAATCATTATTCTCAAAAACAATCATCGCATTAAAACATTTACATTTTCTGTGAATCCTTTCATGTAATTTACAAAGATAAGAAGGTTTAAAATGTGAAATTTTATTCTCAATTATATATTTGTCTCATGATAGTTGTTTATCAGAGATTGGGGTTCCTAACAATTAGTATTTGTAATTAATTACACAATATGCTGCATGATTATCACATTGTTTTCATTGTTGGCATTCGACAAACATAGATTTCGATATTATAAATTTAATAAAACGACTCACTACAATGTATTTTGTAAAAAATAATTATTACTACAACTATGACTTTAATAGTCACAATTCCACCTTATATTACTATACAGTGGACTGAGGAGGAAGTTGTGGGTGAAAACTTTCACGAAGCACCAGGCAAGGCCTGCTGTTCAACTGCAGCTGAAATTGAAAGGAATTCATAATTTGTTCAGGGTGCCAGTGATAACTTGTCTATTCTTTATGAGAAGATACCGCAACGTATTTCACTTTCACAAGCTAATGCTAGCAAATGGTCATCCATCTTACTGTCCATCTGAGGAATGGAACACTTTGAGATGCAACGACCTGTCCTGATAAGTATGTGTTGAGGAGTGAGAGACCCTTGAGTGGGGAGATCATCCTCAGGTGGGAGGGGACCCCTGTGTGTTTTGAGGAGAGGGTGAGAGGAGCTTTCTCACAGAGGTAGCAATGTTACCGTCTCAAACTGCGGCTCTGTTCATCTACGCTGGTGAGTAAAGAGGGTGTGGCAGGTGTTGCTCTTGGAAAACGATGATGTTGCTCTGGTGTTTGAGAGATCGATGGCAGAAGGTGGTATGAGTTTTTTTTTGTATACGGTGTGTACTGTATATACAAAGGCTTGTGAATAGCGAGTACACTCAACGGTTCGGGACATAAGAGAACAAAGGGAACAGTGGAGACAAGGGAAGGGAAATGGGTGGGGAGGGGGGACACCAACAGCAGATTTGAAGGACAATATAGAGCAGTGATCTTCACTGTTTTGTAGAGGGGGGGCACTTTTGCCGATAAGGTATCAGTGTGAGAGCCGCCACACCACCTGCAGGACTTTGTAATGACTGCTATTAGCCCCTGCTCCACACACTCTTCTTTGGCTGCAAAAATAATTGTTTGTATTACTGCCATCTATTGATGTACTTACATTACTTTTAGGCTTCATGTTATAACACTCATTTGAAACCATTGTGTCAATTTGATAGCATTTATGGTGGATAATTATGGGGTGTTTTCACATTTGTGTATTATCGGCCACATGTCAGGGGCCGCACTTTGGGCCACCAGCGGCCGCCAGTGGCTCGCGGGCTGTGCAATGAAGAACATGAGGGTAGAGGGAAACTTGGCTAAACAATGGATGTGGGCATTTGTGAATGTGACAGCTCAAAATGTCTTTCGCTTCTCACAGCATCAACATGTCAGCTGTATGATTTTTCAGTTTGAAATTGTGGGTGGAGTCAGATGTCCAAATAATGGGTGGAATGGAATGTTACACAATCAAACGGACAGACAAACAACCCTATTATACCGATCGATGTGGAGAGTAGTGCCAAATTCCAAAATCATCATATTTCTTAACAGAAAAGATATTTCTTCATGACAAAGAAAACAAGTGCAGGTATATTCAAAGTACACTGCTCCCATGCCAAACAAATAAACAAATCCTCAAGTGTGTGCCATTGCAGGGGCGCCTCTGGCACCCGGTGATGCCGCCGTGTCGCACATGGAAAAAAAATTGGAAGGTAGCAGTGTGCAATAATTGAATGATTAATTCAGCAATTAAAATAAACAAAATAAATAAATTTAAATAATTTATTTATTCATCATTTGGTTATTCGCAGACCAAAACCACCACTGTTTAATCTGAGTCTGTAACCTTTTGAAAATTATGTAATTCATCGAAAAATGAATAATTAATCGATTAATTGAGGAATCAAAAAATATAAAGACGGTTTTTTCCAAAGCACTATTGCCAGGTCAGGCCAGGTCAGATCTGTAACTTGCTACAGGTATCATATAAACCTGTACTAACCTGCTTCATGGGCGGGTTTGTCGACAACTAAACCATCTCCCCCACCAGGTTTCTTGGTGAGGAGGGTGTATGACAGGGACACCCATCAGGATTAAATACAAAACCTGTCAAAGGGCAGATGAGCTCCTTGTGAGCCAATGGCCATCGATATCTAGTGCCCAACTGTGTCTGCAGACGTCCTCCTGCAGTTGGGTTACTTTTATTAGCAGGTTGGTGGCAGGATTTGCACTCTGGCCACAATAAAACTCTTTATTCCAAAAAACGTACCAAAAGCAAAAATAAATCTGAAAACCCACTCCATGGGAGTATCTCCTGTGCAGCTGCCCTCTCCAGGGCAGCTCAACAGATGACGGGATTGGGGCAAAGCCTTTGGGACCCCCATTATGTTATGTGTTGTGGATCTCAAGAACTCAATTGTCCACTCGGGCAAAGTATATCGAAAGAGAATCTTTAATTTCATGAACATGGAGGGGAGAACACTAATGCCAAAGCATTCAATGATCTCCAGAAAAAGGAATCCCGAAGCAATCCTTCTTGTACTCATTTGACATGCAAAAATGGGAGGGTGAGACATTTGGCAATTCAACAACAGGAGAGCTGATAGGCACAAGGCGAAAATTTGCAGTGTTATCAACCAGGTCAGCCTGTTTCTATGCAGCGATCAAGACCTTTTTCACAGTAAGATATTCATTTATCATAATGGAGGTGAAAAGACTGTCAGGAAAAGGGAAAATTTACGAACAGCCAATTCGACTCCAGCAAAATTTTTTTTTACAAAATACCAGAAACAATTGAATATAATTGAGAACACATGAATATAATTATGTTTCTTCCACAGATGATAGGGGGAAAATACAAAGTATGGCTAAGATATTGCCAAAACAAACAAGAAACAAGTAGCGGTACATTCACAGTACACCGCTCCCATGCAAAATAAATAAATAACAAAATCCTTCAGCGCTCGACATCACCGTGGTGCTGAAGGCACCCCGCGATGCCGCCTTGCAACACATGGAGTGGGAAATGGGAGGGAGCAATGTACAATAATTGATTCATTAATTGTTTAATTGCATAATTAAAATAATAATCATAAACATAAAATAATTAATTTCTCAAACAAATGCCAAAGAGCATTCCAAAACCACTACTGTTTCATCCGAATCTGTAACTTTTTGAAAATTAAGTAATTAATCAAAAGATTAATAATTAGTCGTTTAATTAATAAATCAAAAAAGTCTTTATTGCCAAATAATGTGGTCACTGTCCTGTCCAAATATCAGCTTCTGAGCTCAAAATCTGCCTGAGATATTTCCAGGATGATAAATAAAATAAATAAGTCATTAACAAATATATATATAATAATTAAGTAATTATCAAGTAATTGATTAATAAAAAAATAAACAAGGAAGGATACCTTCAAAGTACACTGCCCCGAAAGTACAAGTACACTATTGCCAAACAAATAAATAAATCCTCCAGCACGCGACATTGCTGAGCACCTTTGGCACTCATCAATGCTACCATGCAGCACATGGAGACATAATTGGGAGGGAGCGGTGTTCTTCTGAGGTGAATGCGTACAAATGATACTTAGTTTATGTTGTCAAATGTACAGCTGAGTTAAATATGTACAAATGATCCTTAGTTTATGTGTACAAATGTACTTATTTGGTAAATATGTGCAAATGTACTTCTGCGGTAAATATGCATAAATGTACTTCTGAGCTGAATGTGTACAAATGTACTTCTGAGCTGAATGTGTACAAATGATACAATCTCACCGTGCAGCACATGGAGACAGGATTGGGAGAGAGCAGTGTACAGTAATAGATTCATGAATTCAATTGCATAATTGAAATAAATAAATAATAATTGTAAAATAATTAATTTCTTAATAAATTGGCTCATAGCATACCAAAACCACCACTGTTTCATCCGAATCTGTAACTTTTTGAAAATTACGTAATTAATCAAAAAATAAATTATCGAGGAATTGATGAATTGATAAATCAAAAAATACTTTATATAGCCAAATCACTTGGTCACTTTCCTGTCCAAATATTGGATTCCTAGCTCAAAATATGACTGAGATATTGGCAGGATGAGAAATAAAATATAAAAGTCATTAATAAATCTATAATCATTAAGTAATATATCAAATAACTGATGAATCAAAAAATAAAAATATATCATTTTTGCCAAAGCACTTCACTTTTGTCCCCAAATTTCAGCTTCTGAGATCAAAGGATGGCTGAGATATTGCCCAGACAAGCAAGAAAAAAAATAATTATCCATTAATTGATTAATCAATAAATCAAAAATATTCTTTATAGCCAAATCCATGTTCACTGTCATGTCCAGGTATTAGCTGCCTAGCTCAAAAGGAGCCTGAGACTTTGCCCAGATAATAAATAAATAATTATTACATCAACAATAATTAAGTAATTAATCAATTAATTGATAATTCAAAAAATAAAATAAAAATTTGCCAAAGAACATCTTCACTTTTGTCTCCAAATTTCAGCTTTCGAGCTCAAAGGATGAGATTTTGCCCGGACAAAAAATAAAATGATGTCGAGCAGAGCATGATACAGTACTTGCAAAATCCACCCCCTCTCCAAAGGTTGCCATGGATACATCAAATTGTCAATGTCATTATGATTAAAATTCACAATCTTGATCAAAGTTCAGGTCAATTGGATGAAAATTGATTATTTTTCAGATTGAAATTGATGAATTTTGAAGTTTGACTTTGAGTTGACTTTTGACGTTTTGACCTCAAAAATAGTTGGTTTCCAAATTCAGTGACGGACTATGCAAATCCTGTTCAACTTTCAAGTCAATCGGATGAAAATTTACAATTTTTCAAATAAAATTTGATGATTTTATAGGTTTAACTTTGAGTTGACGTTTGACCTTTTGACCTCAAAAATAGTTGGATTCCTAATTAAGTGATGCAATATGAAAATCTTGTCCAGATTTCAAGTCAATCAGATGAAAAATGAAAATTTCAGAAATTTGACCTCAAGATGACCTTTGAACTTTGACCTCAAAATCAATAGGCTTCTCAGTTGAGAATATCTCTCCAACTTGGTAACGTTTTATGAAGATTGGTTTGGAATTGTGACCTGTAGGCGACAGACAGTCAGGCAGACAGAATAACAAAATCGACTGACCAATATACTTGAAAAATATTCGATTTTGCAAGTAACAAAAAAAACAAGAAGACGTTGTGCAGAGCATGATACTTTCAAAAACCATAAAACAAATTTGACCTCAAAAAAAATTGGTGGTTGAATTCAATGAACACGTGTCAATTCCTCTTCAAATTTCAAGTCAATCGGATGAAAATTGACAATTTCAGAAAGTCGGCCTATGTTGACCTTTTGATCCATGTTGATCTCAAAAATAATTGGCTCGTTGAATTCAGTGACCTGAAATATAAATCCTCTTCAAATTTCAAGTCAATCGGATGAAAATTGAGGATTTTAGAAATACCACCTTAGTTGTTGACCTTTGGACTATGTTGATCTTTTGACCTCAAAAACAATAAGCTTCTTCTTTATGAGAAACTCTACCATGTGGTGAAGTTTTGGGAAGATTGGTTTAAAATTGTGACCTGTAGGCGACAAAAAGTCAGACATACAAAGAGACAGTCAGACAGACAGAATAACAAAATCGACTAACCAATATACTTGGAAAATCTTTGATTTTGCAAGTAACAAACAAGTAGCTGTACATTCAATGTACACCACCCCCATGCCATATTAATAAATAAATCCTCCAGCATGAGACATTGCCGGGGTGCCATGCTGCCGAGCAGCACATGGAGATGGAATTGGGAGGGAGCGGTGAACTTCTGAGGGGAATGTACAGATTATACTGAGGTAAATATGTACAAATGATACTTAGTTTGTGTACAAATGTACTTCTGAAGAAAATATGTAAAAATAATAAATCAAAAATACTCTTTATAGCCCAATTGCTGTCATGTCCAAATATCAGCTCAAAAGGTGCCTGAGATATGACCAGGATGAGAAATAAGATAAATAAGTAATTAATAAATCGATTAAAAAATAAGTAATTAATCAAAACAGTTAAAAAATATATTTTTGGAAAAAAAGTCTTCACTTTTGTCCCCAAATTTCCGCTTCCTAGCTCAAAGGATGGAGAAAATATCGCCTGGACCAACAAGAAAGACACCCGGCATCGACTGCAGTGGATGATGTTATTGATCACTTCAATGAGCAGCTGCAAGACGTGATCAATTCAAATAAAAATAACTGTGACACCCTTGTAGTGGATAGTGATTTCCATGCAAAACTTGTCAACCAATGCGTTCCTTTTGTCATTGGACCTCATGGTTATGGTGACAGTAATCCAAGAGGAGATATTGACTGGTTGAATTTTGCAAGGGTAACAACCTCATTGCCACACATTCCTGGTTTCCCAAATGATCTCCTCATTCGGTAACTTGTATCAGCAGGGCAAAAAATGCCATTGATTCCATTCTAATCGGCGAAGAAGCAACCTGACTGATTGTTGTTTCGACAGCGATTGCTTTGACACTGATCATCGGCTTGTAATTTTCAACATGAAGTGGAAGTTCCGATGTGCTGCAGCTGTACATGGACTGTGATCTAAATGTCCAAATGTTGAAGCACTAAAGTCGGAACAGAAGTCTGTAGAGGCTGGTTAGATCCTTTGTTGCATAAGGTGACTCTCCTGAAGTTATCGCATGGACCATACACAATGTCACTCTTGAGACCTGTGGCATGCAAACGTCTCAGAGGAAACAGCCCTATTTGTCTTCAGCAACACTTCAACTAATTGAGCACAAGAGGCAGGCTGTATACACTCCAGAATTCACAGGTGTGAGGAATGAGGTCAAACATGCATGACGGAAGGATATTGATGAATGGTTGGTGGCAAATATTAACACAATGAACCAAGCATCAAATATTAACACTGGGACCACAACTTCACTTCAAAAATGATGATATTCTTCTGTCAACCATGCACTGCGGTTTAATAAACTATGGGATTTTGGTATAGAAGAGAATGTGATGCGACTAGTTGAGGATCTCCACATCAACTCAAATGGTCAGCTCTGTTGGAAAGCCCGAATGACAGACAAGTTTGAGAAACCAGTCGAAGTATGACAAGGTTGTTCATTGTCCCCTACACTTCAGCCTCGACCCCTGAATGTCTCATGCAGGAGTGGTCTGAACGTGCATGACACCTAAGGGCACTCAGTGAAGGAGATGAAATCAGGGGGGTCGGGGAGCATGGTTGCCAAACGGTCTTTTCAGAGAGAGAGTGAGAGTGTGAGATTTGTCAGGATTGAAAGACATATTCCAAATTTTTGACCAGCATGTGATTGTGATGTTGTCAAGGTCTGAAGCGGGGGGGGGGGGGGGAAGAGGCTGCTGTCTGCCTGTCTGAAGGATGAGGGATCTCATCGCAGAGGGTGGAGTTATCAGCAAATGGATGAAGTGGATTTACCAGAAAGTCAGAGAGTTTACTGATGAAGATCAGGAATAGGACTGGGCCCACAGCACTGCCTTGGGGCACTTTAGCCTTGACAGAGAGAGGAGGTGAAATGTTTCTGTTGAGAGCCACTTGTTGGAAACGAGAGTAGAGGAAGTCAGTAAGCCATAAGTGGAGTTGGCCTTTGAGAGTAAGGTTTGGAGAGCAAGAATGGATACCAGGCTGTATCCAAAGCATGTCCAGAGAGACGGCCCTGATGTGAGATCGGACATTGAGGGTTGTGGTGGAAAAAAACTCAATTTTCACTTTGGTTCACGAATAAAAAAGGGAATCTTTAATTTCGTATATATGGAGGAAGAACATTCAATGATTCTCTGAAGCATTCAAATAACTTCACTAACAAGAATCCCAAAGCAATCCCTCTCATACTCGGTTGACATCCAAATCATGGGAGGGTAACACATTTGGAATTCAACTATGGGAAGGGCTGATAAGAACAAGGTGAAAGTTTGCAGTGTTAACAACTAGGTCAGCCTGTTTATATGCAGCGAGCAAACCTTTTCCATCATAAGATACGATTCCACTTCACTTGTATATTCATTGATATTAGGATGGAGATCAAAAGACTGTCAGGGAAAAGGGAAAATTTACTGACAGTCAATTCCACTCCAGCAAAAAGTAAAGTACCAACAACAAGTGAATATAATTGAGAATAAATGAATATAATTATTTTTCTTCCACAGGGTGTCCAACCATTGTTCGGTGAGTATAAGCAGCATGTCCAAGGTGGACGGACCTGGTCTGAACCAAAATTGGTGTTCTGAGATGAGGTTTTCAGAGAAAAGGAAAGATTTCATATCTACAATGATGATGAATTTCCTGACCTTGCTGATGACTGTAAGTAAGCTGATAGGTAGGTAGTTGAGGGGATGAGTTTTTGCACTTTTGTTATGTAATGCAGCAATGTTGGTGGATTTCCATGCCGATGGAAGATGACCGAGAGCAAATTATAGGGTGAAAAGGGCAGAGAGTGTGTGTGCCAGAGGATATCAGCAGGTTTATAGGACATGTGAGCTGATGCCGTCCATCGGAAAAGTCGGATTCCTTCCAGGAAGAGAAGGGAAGTTGGTTCAGAGCAACTACCTCACCACGGATTCAGTGTAACATGGGTGGTAAGTAGGGTCGGATAATTGAAGACGAGATGGGATGAATCCGTACATGAGAGACAGCAGGTTTCTGAGGAAGAATTCCCAGGCTGAGTTAACATCAGGGGCAGTAGATATGGCAGCCCAGTGCGGAAGAGAGATGGCTGTTTGCAGTCACTTTGCAGGTGTTTGCACAACCCTTTGGCGAAGTTTAAGTTCTGACATAAAAAAATTTGGCGATGTAATAATGAAGAAGGAGAACCTTACTAACCCATGTGCTTGATTCTAAAGCATAATAAAGTGTAATTCTGGACGGTTCTAAAGGGTAATTCTATAGGATTCCAAAATGTAATTCTAAAGGATTCTAAAGGGTAATTATGAAAGGAAATTCTAAAGAGTAGTTTTAAAGGGAACTAAAGGGTTTTATAATGGTTCACAAGGTAATCATAAAGAGTCATTTTAATGGGCTCGGAAGGGTAATTCTAAAGGGTTCTGAATGGTTATAAAGGATAATTATAATGGGTTCTAAATGGTAATTTGAAAGCGTTTCATTCATTTCTCAGCTTCGTGTATTTCAAAATGAACTGCTTCTTTCGGACACGGATGTGATTTTTTTTTTTGTAAAACATGTGGGCAGTGAACAATGTACTTAGTACTGTCACAGACTGTTGTTCAGTCATTAAGTATGTATAATCTACTCCACATTTAGTGACAGATATGACTGATATTTTATCAGAAGTGAGAAGGTAAGTTCCGTTTATATTTGTTTTTTATTGTTATTTTTGCAATGGTTTATTGTCAATGATACAAATCGTAAATCCTTAATAAGAGGGTAACTACATTTGGATGCCTGGAAACTGGAAAGTGACAATGCTGTCCACAGCAGTAATTTTTCAAAAGAAAGGAAAATTGTGGAGACTTTTAATAATAACGAGTGCAGATGGGAAGATATATGCCTCCACAAATAATTAATTTTCAATATCTAACATTATCTCAGAATATTACTCTGAAATTACATGAAAATTTCCACAGCAAGGAAATATATTGATTATTTTATTCATATCTTCAGATTACTTTATTTATTAACAACATATAGCATTTGGGAATGTACATGCAGCCCAAGAAGATGTATGCTGAAGCTATGATTGTGAACATTTCCGTTGCAATAACAAATCTCCCATCAGTACTATTGCAAGCAGGAATAAAGTAAGCCACACAAAGAGGAATCTACTTAGGCTGAAGTTGATGAATTTACATTCATTTGTTTTTGTTGTAAGTTTTTGAGCTCTCAATGAGAGGATTAAACAAACCACCAATAAAAGTTCCAGGTAAATCAAAGCACAGATAATCCACTGGGGTGATAAACGAGCACATTCCATGATGATGGTACCAGGACGATCGCTGATATTTCTGTAAACTGTTTTTTTCCCAGCACACACCAGCAAATGAATAACACACAGTATGATATTACAATCATTAGAAACATCATTCTTCTACTTGTATTGAACTAAACCTTCAAGTTGATGAACTGGATTCAAACCTCTTATCTATTGAGGTAAGATTTTATTTTCCTATTTTTAAAGTTTGATTTAAGCATAAACTCATTAACAATTCAATAACTTAATGAATACATTATTAATTTCTCTCACAGGAAATTGTATCTGAAATATGAAATGAAAATGCTGCTTTTGCCACAACTTGGGGCGAAATTGTTGGCTTGGTTGAAGACCTTGTGAGCGACCAAAACCCACAGAACGAGCTCGACCTTGATGGTCCAACCAAAGAGTTATACCTCGGAGACCTTGTGATCGACCAAGGCCAACAGAACGAGCTCGACCCTGATGAGCCAGAATACAAGCTTAACCTTGGAGACTCACAAATTTTGAAAAAAATCAGTAAATGAGTTCTGCCTTTATGGTTTAAATAACTACCTTGGAGACTCAGGAAAAGGGTTCTGCCAAAATGGTTCCAAATATGGGGCTTACCTTGGAGACTCACAAATTTTGAAAAAAATCAGTAAATGAGTTCTGCCTTGATGGTTTACATAACTACCTTGCAGATTCAGGAAAAGGGTTCTGCCAAGATGGTTCCAAATATGGGGCCTACCTTGGAGACTCACAAATTTTGAAAAAAATTAGTAAATGAGTTATCCTTGGTGGTTTTAAACATGAAATCTACCTCGGAGACCTCACAAATTTTGAAAAAATCAGAAAATCAGTTCTGCCTTGATGGTTTAAATAACTACCTTGGAGACTCGGGAAAAGGGTTCTGCCAAGATGGATCCAAATATGGAACCTACCTTGGAGACTCACAAATTTTGAAAAAAATCAGTAAATGAGTTCTGCCTTGATGGTTTAAATAACTACCTTACAGACTCAGGAAAAGGGTTCTGCCAAGATGGTTTCAAATATGGGGCCTACCTTGGAGACTCACAAATTTTGAAAAAATTAATAAAAGAGTTATCCTTGGTGGTTTAAATTTGAAACCTACCTCGAAGACCTCACAAATTTTGAAAAAAACAGTAAATGGGTTACGCCTTGATGGTTTAAATAACTACCTTGGAGACTCGGGAAAAGGGTTCTGCCAAGATGGTTCCAAATATGGGGCCTACCTTAGAGACTCACAAATTTTGAAAAAAATCAGGAAATGAGTTATCCCTTGGAGACTTTGTAAGTTGGTTTTATTTTGGAGACTTGAAATGTGGGTTCTGGCTTGATAACTCACAATGTGATACATATCTTGGAAACTCAAAAGGAATGTGGTTATACCTTAGAGACTTGGAAAGTTGGGTTTAATTTGGAGACATAAAATGTTATCACGCTTTGGGATCTAAACCTATCGATGTAGTTCTTTGTTGGATGGTGCTTGATGAGAGCAATATCAAGAAAGTTCTTACTCCCCGTTTCGACTTCATCAAACCTGAAAGACTTAAAAGACAGAATTGGAAGAAGAGAAAAAAACATAAAAAAATATATATTATTAGTTCTGGGAAGAAAGTGCAGGCTTACTCCCCCTTTCTATGTCATCAAACCTGAAAGCCTTAAAAGACAGAATTGGAAGAAGAGAAAAAAACGTAAAAAATATATAGGTGGAAATCTCATTTTGAAAAAAGACATTGGGTTGGGCGAGGGTTGGGTTGGGGTTGAGATTTTGAATGTGAGGGTTGGGGTTGAGATTTTGAATGTGAAGGTTGGGGTTGAGATTTTGAATGTGAGGGTTGGGACACAAACACAAACACAAACACACACACACACACACACACACACACACACACACACACACACACACACACACACACACACACACACACACACACACACACACACACACACACACACACACACACACCAACAAACAAAAGTTAAGCCTTGACAATTCAGTTGAGGATTCTGTGTTTTGGGTTCACAGATCTAAGAACGTACCCCCTTGACACACATTATATACTGTTATACACCTCGGACTTGGCCCTCGAGTGTTCCACAACGGTGTATAGTAGGAGGGAGTGAAGTGCCAACCAATTGCTCCCATGGGTATTATCTGCTTAGTTTTGTCTTTTGTAATTCCTGTGAATAAAATGAACCTAAAATCTCTTCCCCTTCCAAAGCATATATCTTATAAGTCCAAGGAACCGTATTTATTACATCCACAATTTTAAAAAGTTCGTTCTTTCATCGTTTAGTATAACCTTTTTCAAAATGAAATTTCCACATATATATTCTTCCGATATCACCAAATTTGAACTTAGGTTTTCTGACATTAATCTCTTTTTCATATTTTAATTTTGTAAATGTTTCTGATGGTTTCATATTTGTTGATGTGTGAATCGTGTCATTATACCTATCTACAATATCCTGAATAAAAGATGACCATTATTGTGAACCGAGTTGTGTGAATTTTTTTATATATCTCTTTTAAGGTACGATTAAAACGTTCAACAACAATGGCCTTTCCTTCATTAAAGTTACTGTATAATATAATACTGTTATTTTTTTATAAAATTCATAAATGTCTTGTTATAAAACTCTCCACCCTCATCAGTCCACAATTTTTTCAGTTTTCTCTTACTTTTATTAAATATCTGTTGAAAGGCTAACATAAGAGTATTTCCTGTTTTGTTTTTTAAAGGGACAACCCATGCGTATCTACTCCTCAAGTTAATAATGGTTAAAGCATACTTGTACCCCTTATCATTATTGAGTTCAATCAAATCAACAGACCAAAGAAAACCAACTTCCTTGGAATAAACCTTCCTTCAACGAAACTTTGTGAATATTGGTTAATGTAATTCATCAGCTAATTGCTCTTCAGTCTTAATGACATCATTAGAGCCTATGTTTTTTTTTATTTCCAAGTCCAAGTTTCAATTTAGCACTGATCATCTTCTTCACGATGAACCTATCAACTTTTTCTCTCAAAGTTGGATTTTGTATCAGAGACAAATAAACAACATTTCTCGATCGGCTTCATGTTTTTTGTCCAAAGTTGTGGTATTCCCATAATCAATATCGTGTCTCATGCACACTTCATCAACCCTATTGATGGGCTTACTCCATGATTTAGGATTGCCTGCCTCATCTAATCTTTTCTCCAAGTTTGTGCCTGGACCACAGAAACAATACCCTGGTAGATGTAATTCCCCTGGTATTCCAGTTGTTGAAAATTAACTTCCTGATAAAAACTTTTGTTTATCTCCTCCGAGTTTGTGTTTGGAGATAAATTGATTTTTTTTTGAACCACCCACCGAACATATACCTTTTTGTATAACCCTGTTATTTTTACTTTTAAAATATGAAATCTTTTTCGTATTAGTTTTCTTTTTACATTTAAGACAATAACTCATTTATTTATGAGAAAAATTCCTGCAGAGTGCAAAAACCTTTTTAGTTTCCAACATGCACATTTGAATCTTAATTTTTAAAGCATAAAGAATCTTCGAAATGCCTTCACTCTCTCCTCCATTTAATTAAGAAAAAAATGAAAAAATTGAATTAAAATCAATATCTTGCCGACGACAATAGTCTTATCGAAAATATTGCAAATATACTTGTCAATTCTTTGTTTTCCTCTTCGGTAGGTTGAGTTATTTTCTGTAATACCATCAATCTCTTTTTTAACCTCCCTGGTTTCCATATTTTGATATTTATTCATTCTCGCTCTTTCCTCCCTCTCCTCCTTCTCTCTCTTCTCTCTCCCCTCCTTCTCTCTCTTCTCTTCTCTCTCTCTCTCCTCCTTCTCTTTCTTCTCTTTCTTCTCCCTCTCCTTCTCTCTCTTTCCGTCTTCTCTCTCTCCTCCTTGTCTTCCTCTTCCCTTACTATCCTTGAATCGCTTACACCCCATAGAAAATCATAGATACTGTATATTCATCGGGATTTCTTGTTATTCCTGTATCCAAAATATATATTTTTTTACAACAGGAAACCAATAAAATTTCTTTTGAATTTCTAAAAGAGCCATAATTTTTCTTAACTTTATAATATTATCATTATTTAACATTCTAATTAAATCCAAAGTTGTTGGTTTATCAACATCAGCATAATGCCAATCTTTTATTGGAAATACCTCACTCTTATGTTGTAGAACATATTTATTAAAATATGGAATACCCTTTTCTTGAAGGTATGCTTGGACACAGAAATGATAATTTTCTTGAAGCCTTCATGCTGTCATTTATGTATTACAAATATATGTTAGAATAAGATTATGACACGAAACACGTCCCCATCTTCCCAAAGTTAAATCATTTTGTATTTCCTTACTTATTATATATAATCCTGTTTTTTCTGTTTTCATGATATAAACGAGGGCAAAACCATTATTATATTTACCCTTATTAAATTCTTTTATTCGTTGTTTATTAATCGTGCTTCCACAAAACTCATTCTCTATATGAAGTGGATAATATTCTTCCTTACGAGACTGATTTAATTGTTCCAGGTCTTCAAGGTCAATTTTAAATAACCAATTATACCCTAAATCATTCATATCATACCCCCATTGTTCTATTCTCATACAAACGATATGCCCTTCTTTTTAAAAATTTATTCTAATTTGAACTGTGAATTCTGTATGACCTGGAGATAAAATCAACACTTCTGTATCTTTGGAATACACAGCCGTTTTATTTAAGGATATATATTGTGATAAATTGCTTAATCTCACCAAGTCATTCGCGTCAGTCGGGCTTGGACAATTTTTTAATTTATAAGCATTTTTCATATTAATATTTTTGGTTATATTATATTTATGTCATTCAGCCTGTGCCTTTGTGTAATAATTTGATAAATCAATATCCAGTTCTTGGGATACACCAAAGATAGAACCATCTTTACCAACATAAGTCATTTATATTAGATTAAAAAGAATGTCATAAATTTTTTTTATTTTTGTTGACTTGAAATAACACATAGAGACATAATTAACCACAACACTTGGAATTTAATTATTGGACTTGACATGTTTGATAAACACCATTCTGTAAGAATTTTATGACTTCAACAGGTGGTGGAAGACCAAAACTATCAAAATAATATTTGTCTTGATGATTAAAAATACAAACCCAATGAGAACCCTTCGCATTATTATCTTCTAAGTTCATAATAATATTATTTGTATGTTTAGGCACGTTTGTTCATTCATCTCTCATACAAATAACCACATTATGAATTTTTAATTTCTTACAATATTTGACAAGTTGTTAATTTGATGTTGTATTCTTTCCAAATTCTTTAAACCACTCATCAATGCTCATTTATTTATTACATAGATATAATCCATTACCCCTTTTAGTTAATTTTACACCTCCTTGTGCGATAGAAGAAAGCATATCTCTGTTGGGGAAATTATTACTCTTTAGACAAGAAACCCTTGCCTCAGTCTGAGTAGGTCAAAGTGTTTGTTTTTTTACTCTCTAATGTTCTACTATTTAATTGTTAAGGCCTAGCACCTTCTTATAATCTTGTCTTTCTTTGACACTTTGGACATTGTTTGGTTCTTTTGCAAGTACAAGGGGACCGGGCTGATAAGCTGTACATTCTGTTCTTTGCTCTCAAAAAAGCCCTCTCTTCTCTCAAATGGTATATATATATATATATATATATATATATATATATATATATATATATATATATATATATATATATATATATATATATATATATATATATATATATATATATGAAGGAGCGGAGATCAGGGAGAGAACGAGAGGATAGATTGGAAATAAATTGAACAAAAGAAAGAACTCCTTGTCGACATTGATTTTACTGGATTTCTGTGGTTTATTTAACACGATACGTGCGAAATCGAGTCGGCCAGACGTTGAACCCTCGAGGAGGACAAGATCCCTCAACAACCTAAAGAATCCTTGACGATCACGACGAGGTTCGAGGACAAAAATCCAGATCAGTTTGGTGCCGTGACTCGGATTCGAACCGACGTTGTGCGGCGATCATGACCGGAGGTGCTTAATCTGCCGGAGGCAGTGCCTGGAGGAACGACAAGTGCTTGAGCAAAGGTAAGCAGGGAGGATTCTCCGAGGGTGTGATTTATTTTATTCTGTGATTTTAGAGTGAATTTTAGCGGTTGTGATCTGTGTGATTTTAGAGATGGGGAGTGCAATTGGACCAAAAATAGTAGATTACCCTTCCCTGAGAATGGTACGTTCGATCAGGAATGTTTAGACAATTTAAGAAAAGTACTGGAAGTGAAAAATAGTGACAAAAAGGTCCAGAAGCAGGTGAACTGGAGCATTTGTATAAATTGGATGAAGGAATGTCGTGACAGAGTCGAAAAGGCACGGTTGTTAAAACTTAAGGGTCAGCTAGACCAATTAACGAAGCAAATGCCGGTGAGACTTGAAAATAAAACCAAGAGACAGCGAGCAGTGGCTGTCAGATTTGAGGATGAAGAAGACTCAGATACATGGCCAGAGTGCACAGTTCCGATAGCACAACCGCTCGAGGATGAAGAAGCGGGAGAGACACAGGGAGATGATGCTACAGAGCAAGGAGAGGCTCAACGGGAAGCCAGGCAAGTAATTAAAAAAGAAACAAGAACACAAAGCAGAGAGAAAGTTCCTCTTGCTGACAAGGGTAAAATGCAAACTTGATCAAAAAAAAATAATGTCACCGCGAAAAAAAATAACCGCGAAGGACGGAGATGATGAGGCACTCATTGGCGCATTTCCATTGCGAGTTTACCAGGGGGCAAGGGAGGTACAAGCGATATATCGTCTGTGGGGCTCTGAATTAAGAGCCATTGTAAATGAGATGCCGAAGATACGAGAGAACCCCAAAAAATTCCAGACAGAGCTACGGGTGGTCGTGGCATGCCATCAGCCAACATATATGGACATGGAAATATTATTAAAATTAATGGTACCAGAGGGGTTACTCCGACAATTGAAACAGGAAGCTGCATGGCTAGATGAAGCTCCTGGAAACAGGGAGGAGCTCAAAGAACATATCGCACCCTCATTGACGCTGTCACAGAGGTGGTAACACTTAAGACAGACTGGGCCAAAATACAGACGTGCAGGCAACGCCCTGCCGAGGACCCATTGGAGTTCTTAGAGCGTTTTTGGGGTGTATACCAATGTCACTCTGGACTGAAAGAAGAGGGAGTACCATTTGCTAAAGTATACCTTAATGGTTTGATGGCCAAATTGCAAAATGAAATAAAGCGAGTATGTATCGGTTGGGAATTAAAAGAAGTGAAAGACTTGATGGAATATGTAACGCATTGTAAATCATTGTTGAAACATCATTCTAACGAGGAAAACGAATCAACATTAATGCTATCCCAGGTTCAAGGTCAAGGTGAATGCCCCGGGGGAAGGAATGTGAGATATAATGCACAAAACCGAGGGCAAACCTATTACCGTCAGAGACCACAATTCAGAGACCAGCGCAGAGATTTCTGTTATACATGCGGAAAACAAGGGCACTGGGCTAAAGAATGCCAAAATCGTAGAAACAGTCGAACTTATAGTACGTATGAACCGGTAGAACAGAGACCAGCGGCACAATACAGAGAGGAAAATCGCAGACACTCCACGCCTCCATTAAATGAAAATCCATATTATAGACAACAGGAAAGATGGGGAACACAGTTTGAGCAAGCTGGTTCATTTCAACCCACTCTACCTCATACCGAATTCCCTCCTCCTCCTCCCCCAGCCTCGTTCCCTCCTCCTCCACCCTCATTTCTACCTCCTCCACCTCAAGGTTCATTTCAAACCCAAAACCCATTCGTTTTATGACAAAGAAAAGAAGCGACTTCGTCTGAGTTACCCTTCCTGACTTTGAAACCATGTGACGAACCGAAATTGACTTTGAAAATTGAAGGCCAAGAGGTTCCTTTCTTCGTCAACACAGGAGCAACCAAATCTGCACTCAGAAGGAGTGATTTCTCGGACGCCCCGTTATCGCGAGAACGAGTAAAAGTTGTGGGAATGTCAGGATTTGCTAGTACGATTCCACTGACAGAGCAGCTCCGGGTGGAAATTGGACCATTGTCTGCAAACCATGCATTTTTTATGGCAACTGATATACCAATTAATCTGTTGGGGAGAGATCTGTTATGTAACTGAATTGTACATTTATGTGTACCACTGAGGGAGAATATTTAGAAATACCTCACGAATCGCACAAAACTATGATGAATTTATGACAGGAAAATACAGAAAATCTTGAATATCAATGGACTGTGATTAATTGTGAAGCATTTAACTATTTGCAGGAATATTTGTCACATTTAGAGAGAAACGTACCCGAGGTGCTCGATTGGGTGAGTTAACACGGCATGGACAGACGGTACTTACAGACTCGACTACACTGCATTTCAGATTGCAACGTCAAAGGGAAAGATAACGTCTATGCAAGTGAAACACTCTCAAAATTACACCAGGCCTTTGACCTAGTGTTGGGAACAATTTGGATTGGAAAGCAAGGTATTGGCCTGGAGCTACATCTCACGCAGGAACAATTTAAATTGTGGAACCAACTGTCCAGTGTTATACCACATGTTACTTTAGCGATTGCAGAAGGTTCCCAAGAAATGGACATTGGTCACATGGTAACCTCTTTGAAGAAAGCATCACACACGACTTTGATGGAATCGAGCCAAGTAAACGGACTTTGGAAGATCGGGGAACAGGGATACTTCACCACATGGAATAAACACTTATCTGGCTCTTTCTCGTAAACACACGAAGGCTTTTAATAAAACCGATCGCTGGGTTTGTACTCAGATACCTCATTCAGCAGTTACTGGAATACCTCTATTGGCAATACCATTCAATCTGAGTGAGTGGTGTGGGTACTGGGCAAAGGAAAAGAACTGGGATAAACAAGATAATAACCTTGATGATTACATCATTACCAATGGAAATGGAAATTGCCTCCGACAACGAAATTTCAGTAACTGGTTTTGGCCAAATTTTAATTTATGTAAGATGCCTCCACATTTTATGGTTGAATGGGCGACAGAAAAACCCGAACTATGCTTGGTGCAAGAGGCATGGGGTGAAAGAATATTAGGAAATTCTGAATGCACTAATTGTGTTTATGAAAATCACACGATGTCGCTTTAAATAATACCTATTTCGTGTGTGGAAATCGAGCATACCCATGGCTTACAGTTAATTGGAGTGGATCTTGTTTCTTCTCATTCATTTTGCCGCATATGCGCCTGATATCTAAGTCACCTTTTGAGCATTTGAAACGGGGTAAACGGAGTTTCACGTCAACTGAATTGTTCTTCATCATTTTAATCCCTCACTACGATGTAGGACAAACGTCTGCGGGATTGGCAGAGTTAGCTGCTTCGCTTGAATCATTGGCAAATAAAACTGCTCTAGGCATGGTTGATATCAACTCGGAGGTCGTCGCCCTACGTGCAGTTTCAATGCAAAACCAAGTTGCGCTCGACCTCATTCTCGCGGCTCAAGGAGGAACGTGTGCTGTAATTAACTCTGAGTGTTGTACTTATATCCCTGATAACTCGGAGAAAATCACAAACATAGCTGACAAGATTAAGCAAGAATGAGCCAAGTATCACAATTATTTTATGAAAGACGGTCTTTATTCCTGGTTTGAAGGGATTTTTGAAGGCTGGAGAACGACACTATTGCATTGGATTTCTGTTGGGTTATTGTGGATCATCATTGCGGTGGTGCTTGTTAGATGTGCAACAATTACAATGCCGGCATTGATTGTTTCTTGTCTAAAGAGGAATACTGCTAAAAAGGTGATGGTGGCCCAAGCACCACCCTCCTACCCAGGTTTTGAAACTGAGTCCGACGACTCTTATGAGATAGAACCTGAACTTGGAAATCCAGAAGTAAAGCAAATGAATGTGTTCAATATTCATGGGAATTGTCATTCCACTTTTGCCCATCTGCTCTGTTCCCGAAATAGGTTGTTGAAAATCAGCTGTGCAGCCCAACGGGTAGCCTTATCTTCTATCGGCCTAGGGGCCTACCGGAACCTCAACCAGGTCAAAAGCTGTACAACCACATGAAGCCACATGGCTTGCGGGACAGGAGAGGCTTAGGGACTGAGCTCTACAATGTGAAGGAGGGGGGGATGTGACTACCCAGGAAAATGGGCACACTCGAATGCAAGAGAAAATGTATTTCCAAGTGAGAGAAATCGTTTAACTTAAGTTGTGTTGCCTTGTTCGGCAACAAGGGGGGAGTGTTGGGGAAATTATTACTCTGAAGTCAAGAATCCCTTGCCTCAGTCTGAGTAGGTCAAAGTGTTTGTTTTTTTACTCTCTTCTCTTCTATTATTTCATTGTTAAGGCCTACCACCAACTTATAATCTTGTCTTTCGTTGACACTTTGGACATTGTTTGGTTCTTTTGCAAGTACACGGTGACCGGGCTGATAAGCTGTACATTCTGTTCTTTGCTCTCAAAAAAGCCCTCTCTACTCTTAAATGTATATATATATATACATATATATACATATATATACATATATATATATATATATACATATATATATATATACATATATATATATATATACATATATATATATATATACATATATATATATATATATATATATATATATATATATATATATATATATATATATATATATATATATATATATATATATATATATATATATATATATATATATATATATATATATATATATATATATATATATATATATACACATATATATATATATATATATATATATATATATATATATATATATATATATATATATATACACATATATATATATATATATATATATATATATATATATATATATATATATATATATATATATATATATATATATATATATATATATGAAGGAATGGAGATCAGGGAGAGAATGGGAGGATAGATTGGAAATAAATTGTACAAAAGAAAGAACTCCTTGTGGACATTGATTTTACTCGATTTCTGTGGTTTATTTAACACGATACATGCAAAACCGAGTCGGCTAGACGTTGAACCCTCGAGGAGGAAAAGATCCTTCAACAACCTAAAGAATCCTTGATGATCACGACGAGGTTCGAGGACAAAAATCCACATCAGTTTCCGGATCAAATCTTTGATTTGACAATTTTTGTTCAACTGTTTAAAATGATTTATTTGTTTTGATAAAGGAAAATGGATTCGTCATTGAGAAGGTTGGAGGAAGTGATAGATGGTTTGTGTATGCGAGTTGGAAAAATGGCAGCATGTTTGCTGTTTTGGTGAGAAAGAATTGGATGGATGGAGAAATGTCAGAGATTTAAAATGTCGATGGAAATAACAAATGAGATGGATGTTTTGAGTATACGTACAGCTGGGATTTCTGTATATTTTAGCATGTTGTTTTGGGAAATAACATGGAAAGGGATTAAAATATTGATGTGACATATAATGCAATTTAAATGCTTCTATAAGAATCTTTATTAGTCTCATTGAAATACATGTGCCCATGACGTTTATTGATTGGTGTTTAATTGATGCTTTGTTTGTTTCGGAGTGTTGAATGCAGTTAAACGATGAAATGTACGATTTCTTCAAAATGAAGTTTGGAAAGAACTTCCACACAAAGAATGGACGATGGGAGAACCCACATTTTGGTGATTGAGCATTCAACACGTGATCATGCCCCTTCCTGAGGATATAAGATGGAGCAATGTGGGTAAAGAAAGAAAAAAACATACTGATGAGAAGGTTGAGCAAAGTCTTAATGTCGGCGTTGTGTGGTGCCTGTGTGGAGGAATGTTCTCAGCCACACTCTCGATTGCCGCTCTGCAAATACATCATGAACTTGCTGTGGTTGTTTCAATGTACGACAGGCCTGGAGTTCCACACTGCGAGTCGCTTACAACATGTGTTCCATTTCGTCTCCTTCAACCCAGTGTCTGGCCCAAACTTGTACTTGCCCAGATCTACCTTCTCCTCAGCTCAAGGAGTTCTTCGATTGTGTTTCCCGTTGGGTGCTGCTCTATCCACACCCTGACCTGTTTATCTTCTGACTTCGGGTAGCATGTTTTCAATGTGTGACACATGCTGACGAACAGGCTATAAATTAAATGGAAACTCACTCATTTTCTGATGTGAGCACTCGTTGCCATTGTTGATTGAACTTGAGTAATGGAAATCTTTTCTCCTTCAGGAACGGGACATGGTAATCATGTGTAAGAAAAATTATTCAAATTTTCCTTAAAAGAAAATGGGGGAGTGTGGAGGGAAAATTTATATTAATGTATTCCAAATTGTAACAAATGGGGTTTTAGAAATGTAACTTTTATGCTGCAAGTTGAATTGGCTGTCATTTCTGGCCAAAAGACTTTTGCCCTAAATGTTAAGAAATGTGTTGTTCTGGAGCAGAGTGACCGAGCTGATAACAAACGAACCTTTGCCTAGAAATGTACGAAGTGGATTCTCGTCTAAAGGACACGTCTGCAGTCTGGGTTGAATAGCCCGCACTACTCTCTCACGAAAGTATAAAATGCTTTGAAATGTAAAATTGTTTCAGTGCAAGTACCTGAGAAAGAACAAGAATCTCAGTGGCTTGTGCTCCTTGGAACTGTCCAAGTACCAAGTTAGAATAAAACTCTCTGATATATAGTGGAAGTGAATTGAATCCGGTTGGTCTAACTGTTAACTAAAGTAAGAATAAATGAAATAGAACCAAATAATATTGCAATCAATGGGGATTCTTAAGTTAATTGTACGAGGGTGACAAGTGTCTGGTGGATAATTAGAAAATAAATTGTTTCACAAGGAAGGACTTGTGTGGACATCAGTTTTATTAGTGTCGATAGGGTTTTATGTCGGATTTTATAACCAAATCGGACAAACATTAAACTCAGCCTGAAGTCAAATAGGATTCCACAACCAGCCAGTTCGAATCTTTCAGGAGGACAACGATCACAACAAGGTGGGTTTTAAAAAATCCACAACATCTCCAACTAACCATCTCGCTTTATCAGGCAGACCTTCAAGTTTTTCAGCAAAATCTACAATAACACCACTTCCACTAATTTGTTTCTCCAACTCTTTGTTATGTCTTTCCAATTATTTTTGAGCCCGGAGTTGAGCCTTCCTTTCGTTGGCAGTTTTCACCGCTGTTGAAGTACCACCCGTCAATGCTCCAACCGCACTGAAACCATCAAATAAAGGAATTAGAAAAGGGAGAAATCCTCCACTCGTCTCTCTTATTGAATATTTTTTCAACATTGGTTTTGTCATTTTAATTTTAAGTGAGCCAGTATCGTTCAGTATTTTAACCTGTTCACTTGTGAGCAAAACATCAATTCTTACTGCTCCTTTTCTCTGAATTGTCTTAACGTTAATCGTACAAGGCTTTTGATTTTGAACACAAGATGATAGTTTATGAAGATTGATTTGATTAACATATACACCAGTTGGTATTTTGCCACTCTTTTATTTAACAAAAAATTATGTGAGACTAATCATAACACCTTTATCTGTAATTCTGTTTCTTCCATAAGCAAACAATATGCATCAACTTCTTCACTCTCTCCTTTTTTAATGTATAGGGAAGTATCCACTCGATTAGACTTTATAGTTTCCTTTTGAGCACTCAGCTCAAACGCATAGATTGTATACAAACTTTTAAATGCTGTCAATTCCAAAATAGGTTCTCTATTTCCATTACTTTCACAAACCTTTTGGTAAGACTTGTATGCTTCAGCAAAATCATTTTTTTCCCAATTAATTTCCAATGTATCTCATGGATAAAATGTTCCATCTAGAGAAACATGAAGTTGTTTCACCTTAGCATCATCACTCAATGCAATATTCTTATCAGTAGCAGTATCACCATCTGGTTAATTTTACAAATGATCCTCAGGTATCGTGGCTTTCCTTCCAGAAAACCCAAATTCCACGTGTAAGTGGTTTGGTTTAGTTTAACGTGTTGACATCTTCTTTTGAGGTATGATAAACTGAATGGTTTCTTCGAGTAAAGTCTTCTTTTCAGCATGTCTTCTGTTTTAAGATTAGGAGTATATTCACTAATATACTAACTCATTTCATCAATTGCAAATTTATTCTGATCAACAAAAGCACGACCAACCCCAAAAAGTAAACCATTTTCATTATCATTCATTTGTAGTTGAAAGCTAAATTTAAGACCATACAGAACTTTATCATGATCACAAAATCCAAATATACCTTTAAGAGGAACTGCCACAGTAAAACTATTAACTGCTTTTGTATCATCAGTAAACGTTCCTTTCCTTTGAGTATATCCAGGGTCTGTGGTTGTTCCCGTTGACATATCAGGAATAAAACCTTCGACAACCCCCTTTCCCATTCTATCACTGAATGTATATAGTGGAAATTTCATCATTTCAGATACAGCAGAGACATAATCAACCGCTTCAACTTATTGTGTTCCAATGTACAAACGAACACTATCAAACATTTTCCAGAATAAATCATTTACGAGTGTAGCGTTTGTGTTATTCCCAGCCTTAGTGAATGTAAATTTACACAACAAGAAACTTTCGGATAGATTCAAATAAGTTTGTTGATTATTTATTTCAAAACATTTTGTACCATTTGCGTTCCAGTCTGTTCCAGATATTTCATTTACCTTGAAGTAATCTTCATTTTTAGTGGACTTTGAGATGATAATAGTATCATCCAAATCATAGATACTATCAATTGCTTCCATACTTGTATTTATTTCGGAAAAAAAGATGTTAAAACTTTTGAAACCCTGACCCAAGTATTTGAATTATTTTCTGTCGTTCTTGGGGGGACAACTGAGTTTTGCCTTTCTTAATTTCTTTTATTGGTTGTAATTTATGAGATTCCTTTTGGGCATCTTTTATACTCTTTACAGCACCTGCTACATTTCCCACAGCAGAAGCAGTTGAATCAATTAGGTCTTTATGTTTAAGAATAGTTGAACCGATACGCATTACAGTATCAATTATCCCATCTCCTCGAAATTGATGTCCGACACCCCTTTGTCGCTTCGGTTTGTAGTATCATCTACCAAGATACATACCTTCACCCTTGGAGTATGGGGAAAGGAGCATCCCATCCCCTGTAATTATTTTATATTTTCTCAACTCATGTTTCCTCACAATAACCATCGTATTTATTTATTGGAAAACTTCACGAAGGTGAACTCTGATGAATATAACTTCTCCATTAAAATAAATCATACGATTATCTTGGTCGGTTATCCTAAAATTTACTCTGTGTATGGTTTTTCCTGACACAGAGAGATAAACCAAATTTTTGGGTTCCATATTGAATTTATAACCAATTGGGGTTGAGTTTGCGCTGAGTGAAAATATTGTATTTGTTTTTATTCCATCATTATAAGCACCATCAATCAAATCACAGTGAATTAATACCGAATTTATTCCTGAGGATATTTGAAGGACATTATCACTGTAAAACGTCCCATTAGTTTCAATCCTTTTTGAGGAGACACCCAAAAACTCTCTAAATGAATTATCAATTGTGAAATCAACCTTGTAGTTATTTTTAACTTCAATTGTTGATTTTGAAGGATGTTTTTGAATATCTATAATAATATTTTTTGGTTCATCACCCTGTTCTTTCATAAAACGAGCAATGTCGAAAGATATTTGAGAAATCTCATATGCTCCGGGTGAGACTGTTATCGTTTTGCATGCACTTCCCGGATTATAACTAAACTTGTGATTTTTCTCAGTTATATTAAATAAGGAATTATAAGTTTCCATGGACAATAAAGATGCCTCATATTCTTTTCTTGGGTCAAGTTGTAGTGGGTATGGGAATGAAGATGTGTGGTCACTTGTTGTGAAATTAAAACTTAGTATTGTGCTTCTCATCTTATTTAATGAGATAAAATGTCTTTATATTGAGATTTATTAATTATTTTCATGTTCATCAACTGGTCTAAAATGGCTGATGCTTCATTAAAGGTATTGTTATTTCCAGCCTTCTTACTATCTAACAACAATAACAGTCTATTAACTAATTGCAATGGGTCATTTGAAAGAAAACTGACACCTGAACCAAGGATACTTGAAGCCTGAAAATTGTGTTTCTCCTTCCCATTCTTGCTACGTTTAACATAAAGACGAACCCTATAATCAACAGAGTTCAGCAGATCAATATATACTCTATCGTCATTATTTTTCATATCCAATTGTTTATCAAAATACTTTGATTCATTCCTCACAGTTGAAGCTTGTCTTCCATCTTTTGTGAGAAGAAACATTAATCTGGGGGTGAGTTTAACAGGGGGTTGAGCAGACCCCAAGAAGCTTAATTCATCATTAAATATCAATACCTTTTCTTGAACAAGATGAAATATTGCCTGTTTTTCTTTTGGAATGAGTCCTGCTTTGGTTTTTCATTACGCTGAATATTCATTGTTTTGAAGAGCATTCACAATATAAGCATGTGGGTGATTAATCTCTTCCATTTGTTGAAATAATCCTTCATCATCATATTTTAATTCCTATATATGCTCTAATTCTTCCTCCGTCATTTGATCAAAATCTTTTAACATTTGAAGTTTTTTAGGAGTATATTCTACTGTGGGAACTGTGGAAACATGTACAATTTTTTCTTTGGAAGTTTTGAAAAGTGGTTTGAAAAATTTGTCTTGTTTTCTTTCAAATGCTTCTTCACCCGTGAATTTCTGTCTGTGTTTCTTCTTTATGTCTTCCTGTTGTTTTACAACTTTTGAAACCAACTCTTGATAAACCTTAAATCTTCTTGCTCTTTCTTTCACATGCATTTATTTATTGGAAAATATCATTTAATATTTCATCTTGTTTCACAACAATATATTTATATTTTTCAGTCGTGTCGTGATGTCGTGTCGTTTTTCAGTCGTGATGACGGTGTTTTCGATAAAGATGGTGTTTAAAAGTCATTTTATCCCAATAAAGGTTATTGTCGCATGCCTGACTCGCTAAGTCGTCAGATTATGTAATGATTGTTGGTGGATGGGCGAATATTACGGTTTTGTGACTTTGATAAAATAATATTAAATAATTGCGTGGATAAATGGAGATTTTTGCTTCGGTCGACGTTACGATTTTTGATGGTTTGATACAGATTAATCGTAGAAACTTCTGGTATGCATCGCTACCTTCTCTAGAGACAGCTTTTATTAGACAAGGTCAGAGGTAAAGTTGACGATTTCGTAAGTACCAGTCTATGACTGCTTGTTTGTTTGTTTGTCTGTGTATAGGACATCTCAAAAAGTTGTGGACGGATTTGGACGAAACTTGGACTGGTTGAGTGTGCGATAAGGACAAACTGATTAGATTTTGGTGAAGATCTGGATCCGACTACTATAATTTTAAGTGATTCGTCACCATTGAGAGAGGGCCAAAAACGATATCTATCATGAAACTCAAAAATGTTTTGGGCCGATATGTTATCATGGATCAGGCATTACGTGTTGGAGGTATGCACTCCAACAAGTGCCCTTCTAGTTCAAAATGTTGAGAGGATTCAGACGAACCTTGCTGGACAGGTTGGATGTGTGACAAGGATGAAACAATTTGATTTTGGTCAACATTTGAATCCGAATCTGGATACAAGAATTAATTATTTTTTTAAGGTATTTCTTCACCGTTGAGAGATGGGCCAAAAAACTATACATAGTACGATATTTCAAAATGAGATGGATGGATTCGGCCAAAACTTCGTGGACAGGTTGGGTGTGTGACAAGGATGAAATGATTCAATTTCGGTGAAGGTCTAGATCTGGATAGAACAAAAAACAAGCAGTCATAGACTGGTACTTACAAAATCGTCAACTTGACCTCTGACCTTGTCTAATAAAAGCTGTCTCTGGAGAAGGTAGCGACGCAAAGCAGAAGCCTCTACGATGATTCTGTACCAAACCATCAAAAATCGAATGTTTGACCTCACTCTGACCTTGACCTTTGACCGATTTTGACCAAAATCTAATCAGCACTTGCCATCACCCTCCTGAATCACGTGGTGTAATTTGACATTGGGAGCTTCTTCCGTTCTCGAGTTATCGTGCCTAAAAAACAAACACACAAACACACACTCAAACACACAAACAGATGAAGGGTCATCAATATACTTACGAAATCTAAAGATTTCGTTAGTAAAAAATTAAAGTGAATCTTTACAATGGAGATGTGGGGCCAAAAATGATATTTCAAAACCTTCTGGATGGATTCAGACAAAACTTGGTAGATGAGTTGGGTGGGTGACAAAAACAACTTGATTTGGTTTTGGTTAAGTTCCGGATGGAGATTTTGATGAAGGTATGGGTGCAGGTTTTGGTGAAGAAACAAATACAGGTCAGTAGGATACCAAAAGTAAACTGTTCAGCCTGGCGGAGGTATGCACTCTATCGAGTGCCGTTCTTGTTCATTGTGTAATGTTCCCAGGGCCTGACAGATCTGTCACGCTGGCTAATGCCCATCCATACTGGCGAGAAATCATGCATCATGTTGTCGAGCCAAATAACTGCAGGGATACTCGGGGAGGCACACATGAGGATGAATTGTAGCTAAACAGCGCTGTTGCTGTTGTCACTGTCACTACAACCATTGCCACTGCAGTGGAAAATAGCTCAGCTTTCTACCAGCTGCACTACACCAACAACTATGCCTTCACATCAAGTATGGCTCAACTGCCCTCTGCACACCCCTCCCCCCCTACCTTCACATTTTGAAGGGGTGGGTCGAATGACAGCTCACCCATCTGATCAGCAGTACGTGGCTCATATTGCTATACCTCCTCTAGGGTCCGTGTTTGCTCCCAGGGTACCACAGAGGCCCTGGAACCATCAATTAAATGATTATCAATGGGAGGGGGGGGAGAGGGGAAACAGGATCCGTGGGACACATGGCATCCAACTTTATTTCATTATAATTCGGCGGCATGCATGCATTCACAATGTGCAAATGCACAGGTGGCTGTGTTTACATTTACAGACATAGACAATGGGGCGAGCACCTTCACATCCATGTTTCCATATTATTCATGCACAATGTTCATTTTCGCTTTTTCTTCCACAGTGACTAAGATTTATGGAAACACTTTTACTGACATATAAAAATAAATGACACACACATGAGGATAACTTGTGGATAATTACAAGGACAGGATGAATCAATGGAAAAGCCAGAACATTATCAGGGCTTTGAACCACGTATGCGAACTTAATGCGCAACTGACTGAGTAGGTGCACCAACACCGGATTTCAAAAAAAGATCATGATATACAAAACTGCCTTCTAATCAGATATCACTTTCTCATGTTGTTATTAAACAAATGAATATCCTAAAAAAACACAAATATTACACACCTGTTACGTTGGAATACTCGCCAAATGTACACTTGATGCAATCGTAGCAACAAAATGGTTCACCTTTTTCGAACAATCTTTCTTGTGCCATGTTTACAAGGGTCACTGCAAATCGATTGGGGAATCTGACAATGAAATCGACAAATAAGATTTGAAAAAAACAATCATATATTGATGACATGCTCAAGTCGTTCAAGATGTCCGTGATTGCATGTGTGTTACCTTATTCCCGCCATGATTCCAAACAACCATGTTTGTGTTGATGTGAAGTTGTTTATCCTTTGCTGCTGTGGAATCGAACCCTCCCACTCGCTGGAACCGTAATCCACCTGTGCTGTCCGTTTGCCAGTTTAGAACTTCATAAATAGCAGGAGGGTCTCCATTCTCATCAAAACTCATCAAATTACCGAGGTTGTTCTCAAAGTGAGTATTCTGGAGATAAAACAGCAACTGGTCATTGGGTGAAGAAAAACAAGACACTTTAAATTTTTAATTTTTAATGGAATTTTCTCAGTAATCTTGAAGGCTATTCATTGTGTGAGCTCATTTGGAAGTATAAAGAATGGAGAATAACATTCACCACTGCCTTTATAAAACTGCCAATGTTTCAGACACATCATATGATAAAATGGAGCGATCATAGAATATCTTACCCTGCGCAGTGTTGAGGTTCGTGTACAATTCATTTGAAATAAAATAAATATTTTAAAGTTCAAAAAAAATACTACAGTTGTCTACTGCTGTTGATACAAACTGCAGGTTTTTGGAAGCAATAATAAGGTGATTTGTGTTCTTCAGTGTTGACGTATATAATTATATTGAAATAAAATAAAGATTGTAAAGGTCGTATGAAAAAATTAATTGAGGAAGTTTACCGCCGTTGACACTGTGGCTATTACACCTCCTCATTTAACACGTTACATAAGTTAGTTGTGCTTGTTGTTTGTGTCTTTGAAGACATCTTTGAAACAGTGTTTCCTGTTTGGAATGATTTTATACTTTGTTTTAATGCCAGACATGTGCGATCGGGCCGAATTCAGAGCCAAAGTGCTGCGAAACCACAGATTTGTTTTTCTGATTCATGTTCCGATTCGTGTTCAAAATATTCAATGGAAATCAAGTTGTTCCTCGATCATAAACTGACGGTTGCAGATGGACGGACGGACAGAGAGCCCTGAAACTTTTGCTTAACCCCATGTTTCCGCTTCACATGTGTTGGGTAATAAATCCATGTCTTTCTCGTGATCGCATATTTGAATTGATTCAATCATCAATTCATCCTTTTCGTTGTCATTACTTTGGGGTGGGTATGCCACCGATGCAGAACCCCTGTGGGTGGTGGAAGGAATTTAGCCGAAATATTGGCACACAATGAGCTGCTCTTTTTAAACATGCATTGCAATATTCATCTCTCACCCTGGAATATGAGAATAAATCAATAATTCCTCTGAATGACGTTTTAAAACAATTTTATTTACATTTGTTATTTAAGTACAGAAGTCGTATACTTCAGATGCTGTGATACAGGGTGTTGCTTCAGGTAATGGGTCATCTGTCAGATAAACATCAAGGTGTGTGGGTGTGTGTGTGTGTGTGTGTGTGTGTGTGTGTGTGTGTGTGTGTGTGTGTGTGTGTGTGTGTGTGTGTGTGTGTGTGATGTTACAAAAACATGTTGTTTGGTTAATTGAGCAATTACATCAGAGCTCAAAGGGAATGATTCTGCGATTCCAGGTTAATGCATCTTCCAACGCATTGATTTTGCCCATTGTTAAATTACGTCCTTGTAGTTTATATAAAAATACATCATCAAAATTACGTCTTTAATGGTGTTTTTCTCCATTTGACACTTGTGCCAGCTCAATGAGGCTTAGACATGAATCTTCTGGTTGCAACGTGTACCTGCCTGTGTGAAAATTCAAATATATTGGCACAGGAGCCATTCTCAAAAGGTCCAAATCCTGGATCACAATCCTTCAGATCGTGCAAAGCATGGGCTATTGCGTGCACTGCCATATGAGTCTGATACGTGCTTCGAATTTCAGATACATCTGTCAATACTGTGTCCATATGACTCAATTTTTCACGACCCGTGCATTTCCTCATCCGTTTATTGTCACCGTGGCACTTGCATCGAAATATCACTTCCCAAAGCTCGAACACCAACTCATCCACTGAGTCAACTTTGTCAGAACTTTCAGACGTTGTTTCTGAATTGCATTCAAGCAGGTTATTTCGATTCCATCGCCGTTCCATTTGATTTTGAAAATGGATTACATTAATTGCTGTGAGCTTATGTTTTCACCCGATAAGATGTGTAAAATTACTTGGCAACTCATTCGACAAACTTGGCTGAGATGCATTTTTGCATGTTGCTCCTTTTTGTCCGTGAGTATGAAGCGACCTTGTGATTTGCTGTTTCAGATTCATAATCAAGTCGCGCAGACCAAGAAGTTTTCCTTGTTATAAAGCAAATCCAACTGTACCTTGAAAAACTTTTGTGAAACGTTCACTTTTAAAATACATTTCAGCAGACCATGCGTCTATAGCAATCCATGTCATCCCTGTTAGGTTTTGTTCCAAGAGCTCTTCCGCAAGTAGAAATAAATTGGGCTCCATCGAGGATAGTAAAACGACACCTGCTTTTGCTTCCACAATATTGTCGACTTCCTCGATGTGATGAGAATATGCACAAGAATCAATCGTTTAAGTAAACTTCCAAGACGAGGTTCAATCGGTGTCTTGCGAAGCTTGACATTTCAAGAACGTGTGAGGTTAAGTTCCCCATTTTCTCTTTCTCCTTCCTCTGAACAGCCTTTATCTAATTTGTTTGTGTGTTATAATTATTGTTACTTCCTGAGCACAAATCTACACTTGCAATTCAAGATATCCACATCTTCAGATTCTAAGTTGCGTCCTGACCAAAAGCACCCCCCTTATCAGTATGTTCAACATACTCGAGTTTTCTATTTTTATTTCTCCAACTGAATCTGAGATGCATTTCTTCTTTCACATGGAGCGGAACAGTGTTGGGTAGCATCATTGGCTGAGGGCATGGCTTTCCCACTGATGTCACACCCTTTGTATGTTAGGGCAGTAATTAGAAATTTGTTCATGGTGCTGGAAATCGCTCGCCTACTCTTTGCAAAGGACACCATCCATCCATCCATACATTGGGACCATACTCTGTGCAGAGCGTTGGTGCTGCCTCAGCAGTCTCCTTGGCGAATGGACACAATCCTGGATGGGTCGCCACTCCGACACAGTATACCAGCAAGCTGGCACTCATTTTGCCGACCTCAGAAGGATGACAGGCTGAGTCAACCCCACCTGGTATTAATTCAACAGCCGAGTAGGATTTAAAGTTAGGATCTTCAGATGCCAAGCCAACCACCATAACCATTAAGACAACACCAGGCATAAAGGACACCGTGGGATCTTCAACATCCACAAACTAATGTCGGGTGATGGTACACCTAGTTAAATGCCCATTCAAGGGAAGGCGCACACACTGATGAAACACCTTGTCTGTGAATCACGGGGATGAAAGTTTACAGCTAAGAGGTGAGTGTGCGTAGCTCAAGACCATCCCCATGTTACACTAATTGATTGCCTTCAGTTCACATCTGCCAAGGATAGAGCACATCAAGGTACATTTAAAGAATTGCATCGCAAAGGCATGATTGAATGATTGATGCGACCATGCAAAAAAAAAAAAATCTCCAAAAAAAAGTGAGTGATTTGATGTTTGATTCAATTATCCTCATAAAAGTTTCATTCCTCTCTAACTTTATCTTCATGTTCGAAATAGGACAACGAGACAATTAATATCACAAACCATCCAGACAAGTTGACATGAGTAGGGTGAATATACTGGTTCTGGCTCACTTTTCCCCATGTAAATGAATGGGGGA